>NC_088220.1:56796763-57096763 GCF_036934945.1 Oncorhynchus masou masou
CCCAGACTCGGGCTGGGGACTGTGTCAGGGGCTGGAGATGGGGCTGGAGCAGGGGCTGAATTAGCACTGTAAGCTGATTAGGGTGGCTGGGCACAGCTCTATTTCCTCCAACACAAAGCAGGCTGGTGGAGGGGGGGCCGAAGAGGGTCCCTGTACGCAGAGGGCCACAGTCACAGCCGTGCTGCAGGCTGCACTGGAACAATGGAGCCCCTTCCCTCACTAACTCACTCAGCGCACGAACACACGCATACACGCACACACACACACACACACACACACACACACACACACACACACACACACACACACACACACACACACACACACACACACACACACACACACACACACACACACACACACACTCACCATTCCTAAGACCAGGACACAGATTTAATTTGCAAGCGTAACTTTCATTACAATTAGGTGTCTGTGTGTTGTTGAGGCATCTATAAACAATATGTGTTCTCAGTAGCAGTGTTCCTGTACAACCTCAACCCTCAGTCTATGAGAGGGATGGAGGGATGGAGGGATAGAGGGATTGAGGGATGGAGGGAGGAATGTATTGAGGGATGGAAGGATAGAGGTATGGAGGGAGGAATGTATTGAGGGATGGAAGGATAGATGGATGGAGGGAGGAATGTATTGAGGGATGGAAGGATAGAGGTATGGAGGGAGGAATGTATTGAGGGATGGAAGGATAGATGGATGGAGGGAGGAATGTATTGAGGGATGAAAGGATAGAGGGATGGAGCGAGGAATGTATTGAGGGATGGAAGGATAGATGGATGGAGGGAGGAATGTATTGAGGGATGGAAGGATAGAGGGATGGAGGGAGGAATGTATTGAGGGATGGAAGGATAGATGGATGGAGGGAGGAATGTATTGAGGGATGAAAGGATAGAGGGATGGAGGGAGGAATGTATTGAGGGATGGAAGGATAGAGGGATGGAGGGAGGAATGTATTGAGGGATGGAAGGATAGAGGGATGGAGCGAGGAATGTATTGAGGGATGGAAGGATAGAGGTATGGAGGGAGGAATCTATTGAGGGATGGAAGGATAGAGGGATGGAGGGAGGAATGTATTGAGGGATGGAAGGATAGAGGGATGGAGGGAGGAATGTATTGAGGGATGGAAGGATAGAGGGATGGAGGGAGGAATGTATTGAGGGATGGAAGGATAGATGGATGGAGGCTAATAGCTCACCACTGACCCCAGTACACTGGCTACTTGATTGTGACATGGCGTTCTGCCTCTCTCTCCACACGCCACCACAGATTTCAATTAGCTTTCTTGGCCACTTTACAATTCATTAACCCTATACGGGACAAAGGTCATTGAAACTCGGAGTGCATATTTTTTAACTGCAAACACAAAGACACCATTTAGCAATCGTTAGGTGGGAATAGTAAGGATATTTGAAAATGTGCTGTAATGACTTCACTGTTGTTGAATTAAGACTAGGACAATACACTGATACTTTGTTTTCAGATCGTTCCCAAGGCCAGGCCACCTCACTTGGCATTTCTAAGTACTTGTGTGTGTGTGAGAGAGAGAGAGTCTCAAAGAGTGTGTCCATTGAAAGCTGGTGAATGACAGAGTGGTTCATCCCTCCCTAGTGGCTGCAGGCTCGCTATGCTGCAGTGTGGGTCCATCTCTGGGACAGTCAAAGAGGCTGGGGCCAGCGGATTAAGGGTCCCTTTGGGTGGGAGTCTGACTAGGCTCTTTCTGCCTCTTTCTCCCCGGTGACAGAGGTGACGGGCCGTCAGAGACACAAGACAGGGAGGACAGTCAGGAGACATCTGCATTCATTCAGGACAACGGCTTATCCACGCACAAAAAACACGCCCTCTCCAGTCCGCCCCTCTCCTCTCCTGAGCCCAACCTGCCTAAACCTCTCCCGCCCTCCCGCCCTCCTTGGTCGTGTCTGCCTGCCTGTCGATCTTGACGTGGTATCTGAATGGTATCTGAATGACAACCAGCAGAGAGGCTCCACGCACCCCCCCCCCCCTTACTGTGTTCTGTGCTGGAGGAGTGCCTCTCAGGCTCAGGAGACAGACAGACAAACAGACAGACAGACAAGCAGGCAGGCAGGCCCAGGAAAGCAGGCCCAGACCAGACCAACCCACCTAATCCTCGACTCCCCATTCACCCAGAACTTCTAATCTCCACCCCCCCCCATCCCCCCACTCAAGAGATGCACAAAGACCCCTGAGTCCCAAGTCCCCCCCACCCTTCTGCAGCAGGAGGCACCCTTCTTTCTCCAGTCTCTGAAGCTGGACCCATAACCCCGTCGGCCAGTGTGATGAGGCGGTGGGCGAACCCCAATGAAAACTCATCGGGTTGGAGGATAACTCTCTCTCGCTGGGCCGTCTCTCTCATTGTTGCTGGTGGAGTGACTGGGGAGGACGGACACAAACAGTGTTTGAATTTCAATGTGCCACACGGCTCAAGAAAAGACAGCCGAATATGGACTAGTGGTGAGTATCCAGTCGGAAAAGGATCTCCACGTGAAAAAGAACATTCAATTGCTCTGGGAAAAAGCATCCTGTTATTGTTTCCATATACAACAGACACAGTTTATGTTACAATATATGCAATACACATCTATAATACCAGCAGTACATACATTATACCATTACTGATCTATTTCCAATCTAACAGTGATACCGAAAAAATAACCTTGCAATGTAATCAGGAGGCAACACATGCTGATCCACAGGTGATCACAGAAGAGAGGGATTTGTTTTGTTGCTGCTCTCTTTCCACTAATAGATGAACCCTCGATAACATCTCTCACCTCTCCCCCACTGTTCCCAGTCTGATAAATGGTGATAACATCTCTCACCTCTCCCCCACTGTTCCCAGTCTGATAAATGGTGATAACATCTCTCACCTCTCCCCCACTGTTCCCAGTCTGATAAATGGTGATAACATCTCTCAGTCCTCTCCCCCCCTGTTCCCAGTCTGATAAATGGTGATAACATCTCTCACCTCTCCCCCACTGTTCCCAGTCTGATAAATGGTGATAACATCTCTCACCTCTCCCCCACTGTTCCCAGTCTGATAAATGGTGATAACATCTCCCAGTCACCTCTCCCCCACTGTTCCCAGTCTGATAAATGGTGATAACATCTCTCACCTCTCCCCCACTGTTCCCAGTCTGATAAATGGTGATAACATCTCTCACCTCTCCCCCACTGTTCCCAGTCTGATAAATGGTGATAACATCTCTCACCTCTCCCCCACTGTTCCCAGTCTGATAAATGGTGATAACATCTCTCACCTCTGATAAATGGTGATCACCTCTCTCCCACTGTTCCCAGTCTGATAAATGGTGATAACATCTCTCACCTCTCCCCCACTGTTCCCAGTTTGATAAATGGTGATAACATCTCTCACCTCTCCCCCACTGTTCCCAGTTTGATAAATGGTGCTTGTTCCAGTCCTCGGCTGAGCAGGACTTGAGTCGACTTTAGTGAGAAGATCTCTTTGAGGAGGCAGAGACGATGGAGGCCGTCTACTGATCCTATCGAAGACTACCAGGTCAAATACACTCTGTATACATTATCAGCTATACCCTTCCTTCCTTTTTTCTTTCTTTGGAGCATGGTTCTCTAAAACTGCTCTCTCACTATTTCTTCTTTCATCTAGTTGTTATTAAATTGACATCCAGAAGGAGCCTGTGTACAGTGCAAAAACACACTCCATTTTCTTTGAAATGAAACAGTTTGAAAGAAGCAGAGGACTTTATAAAGAGGAACATATCGTAAAACTCCTGTGATGAAGGTGTATATCTCTCATGCAACCACACGGAAAAGTATACAACGCATGCATGCACACACACACACACTCACACACTCGCACACGCACACGCACGCACGCACACACACACACACACTCACACTCACACACACACTCACACACACTCGCACGCACGCACGCACGCACGCACACACACACACACACACACACACCTAGACTGCCCTCAGTGAGAAGCAGGAGGACCTCCAGCCCTGACAAACACGTTGGCTCTCTCTTTTATTTACTGAAGCTATCTTACCCATAACTCCCCATTCCTGTGTTCATAAAGCATCTCTGCTATAACTCACTATATTCCTTTATGAATAATGCCCAAATTTATGGTGATGGCGTGGAGCGCTGGCCTCCCTGGTGACAAACTTCCCCCGGTCTGTCACGGACGCAGGCGGCAGGCGCTCTCGGCCCTCCATCACTCGCTCCAGATGGGCGCCAACGCTTTATCGCTCCCTGGTCGGTGACATCACCCCGGGACGCAGCGCAGAATTGATGATGAAAGCAAACAGATCTATCTTAACTCACATTTACCAAATCAATTTTTTTTTTTTTTTTTACAGACCCTTTTGCTTATTGGCATATTGACGGTTTGCGGGCACGTGATTGAGGGAGGGAGCGAGGCTGTCTTTGGAGGGGGACTTAATGGCGTTTACCATATTTAATGCAGGGGTGTCATCACTGAATATCCGTTCTGAATAATGTGGCATTTCATCATAAATTCTTTACAACTTATTTACTTAATGGAAAGAGTTATGGGCCGTTGTCAGTGAAGTGATTAAACATAATGACACAGTGCTGCCTCCCCGGCCATCCCATCTTTCCTCCCATAATCCTCAGCTTCTTTTTAAATACATATTATTCAAGCTCCCCATAAATTACCGGCGGATTAAAATTCATGAAACCTTTTTCCTTTATTTTCTTCCTTGAGAAAAAAAAAGCGTGTGCCCGAGAGCTTGTTCAACCAGCCGTAAATCTCTCTCTGGGCGAGGCAGATACTTTTTAAATCATATTAAATCCCAATGTTAGTGAAATTATTTTTTACAAAGAGAGCGGATTTCATTTCGCTATTAGGGCAATCGATGTGCTGAGTCTCATGGTAGCAGTAAATAATGAACAAAAAGTTGCTACTTGGAACAGAAATGTACGGTGGGAGTGAAACCATTTACTGGTCCCGTCGGAGCCAAACCCACTCAGTTAGACCTGATGGTTGATGATGCAAGTCTAACCATGACCACCGTTCCACCATCCAAACCAAATCTAAACCCAAACTATTTATATAGACCAGAGATGATATTCCACCAACACTGAGGAGTCAGCTAGCGTCAAATTGGGCCTAAGGGTTGGGAAACTTCCGTAGGTTATGATAGTGTACCAGTGTTAGATCATATTTTTTTATTTAGTCTACATCTATGACATTTAGTCTACATATTTAGTCTACATTTATGACTGTTTGTTAGTTAGTTAACCATTAGACAGTCATGCATGGTGTTTCTGGTGCTGTCTTACAGAAGGACAAAGACTTTGAAGTGTTTTCGCAGGGGGAGGAGGTCTCTCAATCCGAAATGAGAGGAGAGGATCTGTTTAGGGGGTTCTCAATTAGACTGATACCCTTATGACCTCGACCTTCTCCCCCCTCCCCTCCCTTCTCCTATCCCCCTCCGTAAAACGAGACATGGGCTGACACAGACAGAGGCTGCACCTGACCTCCTAACCTCTGACCTTGTCCTGTGACCTCTGTCTTCGATTGTGTGCACGGCCTGGCCAATATTGTGATTGGCCAATGGCCGCTATGGGTCTTTAACCGGGGCTAAAGACAGGATTTATAGCTTTTCCTTTTAATTGAGTTAAGAGGATAGAGAGCAAACCGTAGGGGGGCTGCCTGGGGGGCGCTCTCTGTTACCCAATTGGACTGGGGTGAGGTGAGATGACATCACTCAGCCACAAACGCCACGGCAACTGGGAAACTTCAATCCCAGAGACCAACATAGAGGCAGAGACAAAGTTAAAAGAAAAACTGTCACCCGCTGTCCTCCCTCCATTGCTCCCTCCCTCTATCTCTCCTTCCCTCCATCCCTCCCTCCATAACAGAGAACAGAGAGAAGAGAATCCCATGACAATAAACAGCAAGTGTTTCTCCTACCTCCCAGCCTTGGGTGGGGTGTCTCAGGCACGCCCGCTGCTCGCCCACGTATGGTCCTAAGCGCTCGCCCACTTCCACCGTCCTCTGTGCCCAGATGCCCAGGCCGCCGCCGCCACCGGGGACGCCCGACTGGCGCAGCAGGAAGTCCGGGGGAATGGGCATCTCGTCCTGGGGCATGTAGAGGGCAGAGTGGAAGGGGGATGGCTCCAGGGGAGACGTGTCATCGTCAGCGGAGAAGCCAGGGGAGGGGGAGTCCTCTGCTGGGGGGGCCGAGGTTGGTGCCGCGGGGTCTCCGTCCGGTACACACACATCATCCAGGACATCAGAGGGGTAGAGGACAAAGTCCTCACCATTACCTGATGGAGAAAGATAGAGTGAGAGAGAGCGGCAGAGAGAGAGAGAAAACTTGAGGGCGAGGCTCTAGCATTTCTACCTAAAGTACAGCATCAGTGTAGACTAATTTTATTTAACCCTTATTTTACCAGGTAAGTTGACTGAGAACACATTCTAATTTACAGCAACAACCTGGGGAATACACTACATCCCCAAAAGTATGTGGACACCCCTTCAAATTAGTGGATTTGGCTATTTCAGCCACACCCGTTACTGACAGGTGTATAAAATTTGAGCACACAGCCATGCAATCTCTGAAGGGCTCAGTGACTTTCAACATGGCACCGTCATAGGATGCCACCTTTCTAACAAGTCATTTCGTCAAATCAAAGTGTTTTGGCCACGTGCACTGAATACAACAGGTGTAGACATTACAGTGAAATGCTTACTTACAGGCTCTAACCAATAGTGCAAAGGTGAACAATAGGTAGGTAAACAAATAAAACAACATTAAAAAGACAGGCTATATAAGTAGGCTATAAAAGTAGCGAGGCTACAAACAGACACCGGTTAGTCAAGCTGATTGAGGTAGTATGTACAAGTGCTGTTATTGCGAAGTTGAAATGCCTAGGAGCAACAACGGCTCAGCCGCGAAATGGTAGGCCACTTAAGTTCACAGAACGGGACCCCCGAATGCTGAAGCGCATAGCGTCACCTGTCCTCAGTTGCAACACTCACTACCAAGTTCCAAACTGACTGGAAGCAACAGCAGCACAATAACTGTTTGTTGGGAGCTTCATGAAATGGGTTTCCTTGGCCGAGCAGCCGCACACAACCCTAAGATCACCATGTGCAATGCCAAGTGGCAGCTGGAGCGTGTAAAGCTCGCCGCCACTGGTCTCTGGAGCAGTGGAAACGCTTTCTCTGCAGTGATGAATCACGCTTCCTCAGCTGGCAGTTCGACAGAAGAATCTGAGTTTGGCAGATGCCAGGAGGACACTACCTGTTCCAATGCATAGTGGCAACTGTAAAGTTTGGTGGTGGAGGAATAATAGTCTGAGGCTGTTTTTCATGGTTCGGGCTAGGCCCCTTAGTTCCAGTGAAGAAAAATCTTAACGCTACAGCATACAATGACATTCTAGGAAATTCTGTGCTTTCAACTTTGTGGCAACAGTTTGGGGAAGGCCCTTTCCTGTTTCAAGCATGACAATTCCCCCGCTCAAAAAGTGAGTTTGTGGAGATCGGTGTGGAAGAACTTGACTGGCCTGCACAGAGCCCTGACCTCAACCGCATCGAACTCCTTTTTGATGAATTGGAACGCCAACTACAAGCCAGTCCTAATCACCTCAGTCCCCTCCCTCACTAATGCTCTCAAGGCTGAATGGAACACAGTCCCCCCAGCAACGTTCAAGCATCTGGTGGAAAGCCTTCCCAGAAGAGTGGAGGCTGTTGTAGCAGTAAAGGGGGGACCAACTCCATATTACCGCCCATGATGTTGGAATGAGATATTCGACAAGCAGGTGTCCACATACTTTTGGTCATGTAGTGTAGTTACAGGGGAGAGGAGGGGGGGATGAGTGAACCAATTGGAAGCTGGAGATGACTGTCCTACAAGTACAGCATCAGGGTAAACTGGGTAGCCTATATTTATAGTCGACATGGTCTATGAGTTTCTAACACGTATCAAAACAAGCCAATAATCATGTAATCAACAAATCAACGCCACATTACAGTTAACATGGCCCGATGAGAGTTATGAGAGAGGCTTATGCCTTATCCGACCCGGAGTGAAAAAACAGTCCCCACCTCACCTACGACCTACGACCTACGACCTAACACTAAGGACCATGAGGAAGGATGATCTCTACATATTCCATTGAACATCATATGGTAAAATAATATACAAGGTCCAAGCACAAATATTTGACCAGTAAGGGCCGTTCAAATAATCAGGAGAGGGAGGAAAGTGGTGAGAGAGAGAGAGAAGGAGAGGGAGAGAGAGACAGAGGGAAGGAGAGAGAGGGAGGGAGAGGGGGGATGAGAGAGAAGGGGGTACTGAGAGAGTCAAGCAGCCACTGGTTGAGATTGTTTGGCCGTGGACTTGGTGCTGGGCGGGTACACTGGGTTCACTGTAGCATTGTGCTGCTATAAACTGTTTTATATTTCCCTTTCCTGACCTTCATCACTCAGCTGCCGAGTGAAAACAGAGGAAGCTGAGGCCGGGTTGGCGGAGGTTAATTGTGAGTACAGTGAGAAAGGCCACTGCAGGCTGACCCTCGAACCCTCGCTGGACAGGTTGGGACTGGGCCGCACGTGGCAGACGAGCCCTGGCGAAGAGTTGTGGTCCACCCTCTGTTACAACACCGACACAGACGTACAGGTGACAATATCTCTTTCACACTATAAAGCACAGCCAAACCAAACTATGCTGGCTTTTCACATTGTCCTTTCCAGCATGCTTCTGGCAACTGTCGTAGGTGGATGCGTACCCAGGCCAGCTCAGCTTGGTTTGGGTCAGTAGTGTGAAACGGTACTTGTCTCAGATGACACTGTACACCCTACACTACTACTACAACTACTACCAGAGCACTATGGGGTTCTGATGGTGCACTATAGAAAATAGGGTGTTATTTATGCCCACTGTATGACTGCTAGTCGAGTAGTGTCTCTGCCAAAGGACTTATTCATAGCGCACTACTTTTGAACCCATAGACCGACCTGTGTTTACTAACATTGTTGCAGGAGGGCGGTGCGTGCAAGTTGGTGGCAGAACACGGAGGAGTTCTTATAGAATGCCAGAAAAAAAGCCTGCTTATCTATTTAACTAGATAAGTCAGTTAAGAACAAATTCTTATTTACAATGACAGCCTAGGAACAGTGGGCTAACTGCCTTGTTCAGCGGCGGAAAGACAGATCTTCACCTCATCAGCTCAGGGATTCAATCTAGCAACCTTTCGGGTTACCGGCCCAACGCTCTAACCGCTAGGCTACCTGCCACCCCTACAATAAGTGCATTTCACACTACTTTTTGGATTATAATTGGATTTTAAGGCTCGTATGAATGTCCTGCTTAATATAATGTTTGTGTCATCATCGCAAATCAACTGAATTACAGTTGAAGTCGGAAGTTTACATACACCTCAGCCAAATACATTTAAACTCAGTTTTTCACAAATCCTAATAACAATTCCCTGTCTTAGGTCAGTTAGGATCACCGCCTTATTTTAAGAATATGAAATGTCAGATTAATAGTAGAGAGAATTATTTATTTCAGCTTTTATTCTCTTTCATCACATTCCCAGTGGGTCAGAAGTTTACATACACTCAATTAGTATTTGGTAGCATTGCCTTTAAATTGTTTAACTTGGGTCAAACATTTCAGGTAGCCTTCCACAAGCTTCCCACAATAAATTGGGTGAATTTTGGCCTATTCCTCCAGACAGAGCTGGTGTAACTGAGTCAGCTTTGTAGGCCTCATTGCTCGCACAAGCTTCTTCAGTTCAGCCCACAAATGTTCTATAGGATTGAGGTCAGAGCTTTGTGATGGCCACTCCAATACCTTGACTCTGTTGTCCTTAAGCCATTTTGCCACAACTTTGGAATGCTGCTTGCGGTCATTGTGCATTTGGAACCCATTTGCCAACAAGCTTTAACTTCCTGAATGACGTCTTGAGATGTTGCTTCAATATATTCACATCATTTTATTTCCTCGTGATGCCATCTATTTTGTGAAGTGCACCAGTCCCTCCTGCAGCAAAGCACCCCCACAACATGATGCTGCCACCCCCATGCTTCACAGTTGGGATGGTGTTCTTCGGCTTGCAAGCATCCCCCTTTTTCCTCCAAGCATAGCGATGGTCATTATGACCAAACAGTTCTATTTTTGTTTCATCAGACCAGAGGACATTTCTCCAAAAAGTACGATCTTTGTCCCCATGTGCAGTTACAAACTGTAGTCTGGCTTTTTTATAGCGGTTTTGGAGCAGTGGCTTCTTCCTTGCTGAGCGGCCTTTCAGGTTATGTCGATATAGAACTTGTTTTACTGTGGATATAGATACTTTTGTACCTGTTTCCTCCAGCATCTTCACAAGGTCCTTTGCTGTTGTTCTGGGATTGACTTTCACTTTTCACACCAAAGTACGTTCTTCTCTAGGAGACAGAACGTGTCTCCTTCCTGAGTGGTATGGCGGCTGCGTGGTCCCATGGTGTTTATACTTGCGTACTATTGTTTGTACAGATGAACATGGTACCTTCAGGCATTTGGAATTTGCTCCCAAGGATGAACCAGACTTGTGGAGATCTACAATATTTTTTCTGAGGTCTTGGCTGATTTCTTTTGATTTCCCCATGATGTCAAGCAAAGAAGCACTGCATTTGAAGGTAGGCCTTGAAATACATTCACAGGTACACCTCCAATTAACTCCAATTATGTCAATTAGCCTATCAGAAGCTTCTAAAGCCATGACATCATTTTCTGGAATTTTCCAAACTTCTGACCCCCTGGAATTGTGATACAGTGAATTATAAATTAAATAATCTGTCTGTAAATAATTGTTGGAAAAATTACTTGTGTCATGCACAAAGTAGATGTCCTAACCGACCATAGTTTTGTTAACAAGAAATTTGTGGAGTGGTTGAAAAATGAGTTTTAATGACTTCTGACTTCAACTGTATAATTAAAACAACACTTCAACACTTTAAAATGGCTCTTTGGCTAGCTTTTGCTACAGCCTATGTCAATGAGCGTTAGCATTCTAGCTAACAACTGCTGCATCCAAAATAGTTATTTCGCAAAGATCACAATCAAATATAATCTTAGTGACTGTTCAAGCAAGAATCAGAACATCATTGTAAGCGTATGAGAACCCCAAAATGTATTTTGTTTAGAAGTAATCAGAACGTAAATCTTGGCTATGTTGAATGGGCGCAGATGGCGATGGCTTTCCTACTGCAGCTAAGAGTCGCGTGCATCTGTTCGTGGTGTCAGTGTGTAGTGTACTGGAAAGGGGTCTATTACTTTAGGCCTCCTCTGGTCAAAAGTAGTACACTATGTAGTAGGGCATGAGATTTGAGATTAGACCTTAGCTACACCTGACATGCTATTCACCACATAACGCACCACTTTTGACTACTTTATCCACCCTATCACTATGGGGCTCTATAAAGCTCTGGTCAGAAGTAGTGCATTATGGGTCAAATTCTAACTCCCTAACTTCCACATTTGCACTTAGTCTGCCATTGACATCAATCCATGACTAAGTAAAAATGAAATGGTGGTTAAGAACGAAGGTGTAATTTGAGAGTGGGCCTTAGCTAGGCCTACTGGGCCTCCTGCTGCGGGCCCAGGGAGGACAGACAGACAGGAAACTCTCCACAGGAAGCTGCCTCTCCCCCTGGGTGACTGTGGCAGGCTGTGGCTAACGCGCCCTGACAGGCTGGGAGGGGCGGTGGGGTTGCTAATGAGGCTCTAGCTGCACATCTCTGTGCCTCGGTACATTCCTGACCGGCTGTGTGACACCGCACCGCCGTCGGCCTGGAACCTTTGATCCACATACACAAACACACGCACGCACACACAGATGCACACACGGACGCGCACACGGACGCGCACACATAAAGAGACACACACCCTCACAGATGTAAAGACACACAGACGCATGCATGCATAAACACACACACAGATGCATGCGCACACCACATACACACACCTCTCAACCTGCCTCTACCTTGTCGTCGTCCCCCCCCCTCCTCATGTTGCTGACTCTCCCAAGCCCCTCTAGGCCGGTAGATGGAGGACATGCTGATCTGAACTATCCATCTGCATCATCATCACCATCCAAACTCTACTTAGATATTCATGATGTAGTTTATCAAAATGAAATAGGCCATTAAGATCATATTGAATTATTTTCATGAAAAATGATTCTCAGGTCACACACTGTTTATGAAAAAAGTGTTGTTTTCATTCCCACCACCTAACAACCTCTGAAAGCCCACCGCCCAGTAAGAGAAAACCAGAGGACGTTCAGATGACGTCCAGATGACGTCCAGATGACGAGCTGTAGATTAGGGCTGTCAGAGACTCAATCTCACACAGAGGCACAAACGGAAAGACATGGAGAATGGATGCCATCTGTCAAATCGCTGTCTTGCGTATTTGAACAAGTGAACACTGCTGCTCATTTTAAGACATTCTGTTTCAAGCGACCTGTTTTCTACCAGTCAACAAGAGAGGGGGACATTTTACTGATGAACACAATAAGAATTGGGTTTGACTTGTTATCCTCATATGTTCTATACTCCCTAGGAGAATCCGACAGTGGGGGCGACAAGGCTGAATGCTGGAATGGTTGACAGCTCACAGACCAGGTCAGCATTTGACTGACGGTTTGTACTAAAACAAATCACATGAAGATCATCAACGTGCACTCTGGAGGTAGGACAGTGTAAAAAGGATTACAACAGTGTACTGCAAGTGTACAGACATCAATCATCAAACGGAGTAGCCACAACAAGCTTAGTTTTGGATACTGACTCGTCTTTAGAGATTCTGCCTGATGATCTGAAGGCCAGAATGCCGGTCTTGGACAACAGGTCTTCACTGTACTGCCCTAACATCTTAACAGATGATGAAGTGTATTTCACTTGCGTAATTTCAAAAGGAGATTGATGTTACAGCTACCAGACAATTGTTCAAATGTTTTGAGCCTGAGTATTGAGTCTGACTTTCCCCTGTATATCGAACCAACAAGATGCATTCTGGGAAACTCCACTAGGCGACATGGCCCAAGGGAAAAAGAGTTAGAGGATGGACATGATGACTGACAGACTAACAGGGAATTACTCCCTGATCATTCCCTCTCTGTCAACCCAGCACACAGGGATGTAAATCGCCTCACAGTGAGTTTGAGCCAGATGCTAACAGACCACAAGGTTTTAGTTTGCACTGACCTGGACCCCATAAATGTATTTATTTTTTTATCTTTATTTAACTAGGCAAGTCAGTTAAGAACAAATTCATATTTTCAATGGCCTAGTAACAGTGGGTTAACTGCCTGTAGTAGTCCACTGCTCTAACCACTAGGCTAACCTGCCACCCCAGGGGGAGGTATAGTCTGTGCTCCTAACACCACAAAGAGATCTGGAGGGAGATGATCTGATTCTGGACACTGACAACTCCTCTGTGCACTTACCTGAGGAGCTGAGGGACAGAGTGAACATGTCTGACCCCAAGTCCTCTCTGCTCATCTCTAACCTCTTACAGATTGACAGTGGACTTTATTGGTGCAGGGTCAGGGAATGGAAGGAAGGAAGGGTTGGTCCATCTACTATGTGCTGACAGAAGCACCAACCTGTGGTATAACACATCTGACTCCTCTGGCATTCACTGATTGGTGCTGTGGGCTACTGGGGATGGTGTGTGCTGTGATATCATTATGACTAAGGGCCAGAGAAGACAAGGCAAGTATGTTGTGACTGAAGACGATGTGACTGGAGACGGAGAACAGAGTGCAGGAGAAGACCTCTATGAGAACCTGAACACTGCTGAAGACAGCGTCGAACTATTATTAAGTTTTCACTAGTTAGTAATAGTATCTGTCGTAGCTGGTATATATCTGAGGTAGTTTAGAGCTTCTTATACTTAGAAATGTAGAAAATATATACAAATTATAGAGAATTATTATACAAGTTATTCATAGAGTATAACATTATTCAGAATTTATACAACGGGTGGGTTTAATCCTGGAGGGTGATTGGTTAAAACCGCATTCCAGCTGGTGTCTATTCCACAAGTTACCACCGGCTGAGACTATGATGTTGAAATGCCTATTTACTCTGTTCCATCTCACTGCGCAATCCACTGTCTCATCAGCCCAGCTAGACAATGTATGTACTTATTCTACACTGTAAAAAGCATCTAAACATTATCTCCCATTTCCTTTAGACTAGCAATTGGTTTCAATAGCGGAGATTTGTATAAACATTGCTGTCTGTCTCTCCAACATTTGCAACATTGTGTCAGCATTGAAATTTGATCTCCAGCTGTCCCATACTAATGAACGTCTAGGGGTCGGGATGAGACATACAGGCAGGTAGCTTTTCTCAGCCAGTCGAAATCACGAATTAGCAGAATGTTTATGGATATATACAAAGAAATGTCAATCGAAACGAAGTGCAGCTGGTTCGCAGTCTTTCCAGCTTCAGTTTGAAGTGATTGTGTTAGCTGTGTTGTTGACTAGCTCCTCTGAACAACAGTGTCCAGACCAGTGTTGCAAACTTAGCGACTTTGTCGTTATATTTAGTGAGTTTTCAGAACCCTCTAGCAACACATTTTCAAAAAAGTGACTAGCGGCAAATCTAGCAACTTTTTCTGCTGTTATTGGAAACTTTTGGAGACTGACGTGAAAGCACGTATCGTTCTTACTCTTCTCGACGAGCAGCAGGTGCTACCGTGGGCCCCACCTGGGCCTTGCGGTCGGAGGCCTACTGGGCCTTGTGGTTGGAGGCCGAGCAATTGCCGTACCAGGCAGTGATGCAACAGGTCAGGATGCTCTCGATGTTGCAGCTGTAGAACCTTTTGAGGATCTCAGGACCCATGACAAATCTTTTTAGTTTCCTGAGGGGGAATAGGCTTTGTCATGCCCTCTTCACGACTGTCTTGGTGTGTTTGGACCATTCTAGTTTGTTGTTGATGTGGACACCAAGGAATTTGAAGCTCTCAACCTGCTCCACTACAGCCCCGTAGATGAGAATGGGGACGTGCTCGGTGCTCCTTTTCCTGTAGTCCATAATCATCTCCTTAGTCTTGGTTACGTTGAGGGAAAGGTTGTTATTCTGGCACCACCTGGCCAGGTCTCTGACCTCCTCCCTATAGGCTGTCTCGTAGTTGTCCGTGATCAGGCCTACCAATGTTGTGTCGTCAGAAAACTTAATGATGGTGTTGGAGTTGTGCCTGGCCATGCAGTCGTGGGTGAACAGGGAGTACAGGAGGGGACTGAGCACGCACCCCTGGGGAGCTTCAGTGTTAAGGATTAGAGTGGCAGATGTGTTGCTACCTACCCTCACCACCTGGGGGCGGCCCGTCAGGAAGTCCAGGATCCAGTTGCAGAGGGAGGTTTTTAGTCCCAGGTTGCTTAGCTTAGTGATGAGCTTTGAGGGTACTATGGTGTTGAACGCTGAGCTGTAGTCAATGAATAGCATTCTCACATAGGTGTTCCTTTTGTCCAGGTGGGAAAGGGCAGTGTGGAGTGCAATAGAGATTGCATCATCTGTGGATCTGTTTGGGCAGTATGCAAATTGGAGTGGGTCTAGGGTTTCTGGGATAATGGTGTTGATGCGAGCCATTACCAGCCGTTCAAAGCACTTCATGGCTACAGACGTGAGTGCCACGGGTCTGTAGTCATTTAGGCAGGTTGCCTTTGTGTTCTTGGGCACAAGGACTATGGTGGTCTGCTTGAAGCATGTTGGTATTACAGACTCAATCAGGGACATGTTGAAAATGTCAGTGAAGACACCTGCCAGTTGGTCAGCACATGCCCAGAGCACACGTCCTGGTAATCCATCTGGCCCCGCAGCCTTGTGAATGTTGACCTGTTTAAAGGTCTTACTCACGTCGGCTACGGAGAGCTGAATCACACAGTCGTCCGGAACAGCTGATGCTCTCATGCATTCCTCAGTGTTGCTTGCCTCGAAGCGATTATAGAAGTGATTTAGCTCATCTGGTAGGCTCGTGACACTGGGCAGCTCGCAGCTGTGCTTCCCTTTGTAGTCTGTAACAGTTTGCAAGCCCTGCCACATCCGTCGAGCGTCAGAGCCGGTGTAGTATGATTCAATCTTAGCCCTGTATTGATGCTTTGCCTATTTGATGGTTCGTCGCGGGGCATAGCAGGATTTCTTGTAAGCTTCCGGGTTAGAGTCGCGCACCTTGAAAGTGGCAGCTCTACCCTTTAGCTCAGTGTGAATGTTGCATGTAATCCATGGCTTCTGGTTGGGGTATGTACGTACAGTCACTGTGGGGACGATGTCCCCAATGCACTTATTGATAAAGCCAGTGACTGATGTGGTGTATTCCTCAATGTCATTGGAAGAATCCTGGAACATGTTCCAGTCTGTGATAGCAAAACAGTCCTGTAGTTTAGCATCTGACCATTTTTTTATAGACTGAGTCACTGGTGCTTCCTGCTTTCATTTTTGCTTGTAAGCAGGAATCAGGAGGATAGAGTTGTGGTCGGATTTTCCAAATGGAGGGCGACGGAGAGCTCTGTACGCTTCTCTGTGTGTGGAGTATACGTGATCTAGCATTTTTTCCCTCTGGTTGCACATTTAACATATTGATAGAGATTTGGTAGAACTGATTTAGGTTTCCCTGCATTGAAGTCTCCGGCCACTAGGAGCACCACCTCTGGGTGAGTGGTTTTCTGTTTGCTTATTTCCTTATACAGCTGGCTGAGTGCGGTCTTAGTGCCGGCATCTGTCTGTGGTGGTAAATAAACAGCCACGAAAAGTATAGCTGAGAACTCTCTCGGCAAGTAGTGTGGCCTGCAATTTATCATAATATACTCTACTTCAGGTGAGCAAAATCTTGAGACTTCCTTAGATTTCGTGCACCAGCTGTTGTTTACAAATATGCACAGACCGTCCCTCCTGGTCTTACTGGAGTGTGCTGTTCTATCCTGCTGGTGCAGCGTGTATCCCCCAAGCTGAATATCCATGTCGTCATTCAGCCACGATTCCGTGAAACATAGGATATTGCAGTTTTTGATGTCCCGTTGGTGGGATATTCGTGATCGTACCTCATCTAGTTTATTGTCCAATGATTGCACGTTGGCAAGTAATATTGACGGTAACGGCAGCTTTCCTAGTTGCCTTCTGCGGGTCCAGATGAGGCATCCGGCTCTTCTTCCTCTGCGTCGCTTCCTTTTGCGAATAATTGGGATGTCTGCCCTGTGGGGTGTTTGGAGAATATCGTGTGAGTCCTGCTTGCTGTTGTTCTTGTTATTGAAAAAATCTTTGTCTAATCCGAGGTGAGGGATTGCTGTCCTGATATTTAGAAGCTCTTTTCTGACGTAAAATACGGTTGCAGAAACATTATCTACAAAATAATTTACAAATATCGCGAAAAAAAACACATAATAGCACAATTGGTTAGGAGACCGTAAAATGGCGGCCATCTCCTCCGGCGCCATCTCCTGAAGATAGAATAACTCTGTTGTTATTCTGGCTGCACTGGCTGTTGTCAGACAGTATGGCAATAGAATATTTAGAACAAACAACTGGGTCGTGTCCATAGATACAGAACAAAAAGACTTTACGACTGGGTCGCGTGTCCGGCAACCGAACTGATAGAATGAACCATCAGCCTGCTTGGGTAGCAACCCTATATTGGCTTCAGGACTATATCTTGCAGAAGGATGAAATAGTATTAATAAATGTATCAAAATAAAGATTTTAATGAAAATGTGCAGATTGATATTTGAATATGTTGGAAGCCCGGTGTTTGGAGGAGATATTGGCATGGTTTGCCTGTATGTATCCTCCAAACACCGACTTCTCGGGCATTATCACTTAAATGGATAACATAGATCACCATGGAACCCATTCCTAAAGTGTGAATCTCTTATCATTTTATAATCTATGCATTCTGTCTCTTAATACCTAACCAATGCATACTATACAGTTTATTACAAAGTAATATTGCAATGTTGAGCAAAGACAAAAAAAGATGATAGAGAGAAAGGCAGAGAGAAGAAGAGAGAGAAAATTGCAGATTGTTGTATTGGTTGTATATTTTTATTTGTTTATTGTGCATTTATCCTCAAACCTATCTTTGTTCATCTTCAATACCATATCTTATCTGGTATTACAATTCAGTGTGTAATGGCATATTTTAAAACTTATTTTGCTTCTGTGAAAAAAACAGACTAAACATCCAGTAATTTCTTGTGGTATTTCATATACATAATATATACCATAATTTGCAAATAAATCCATTAAAAATCCTACAGTGTGATTTTCTGGATTTGTTTTCTCATTTTGTCTGTCATAGTTGAAGTGTACCTATGATGAAAATTACAGGCCTCTCTCATCTTTGTAAGTGGGAGAACTTGCACAATTGGTGGCTGACTAAATACTTTTTTGCCCCACTGTTTGTCTGCGTTAAATCTGTATGAATATGCATGTGAATGCACAAGTAATGTTTGAAAAAGAGTTTCTCATGTTTTCTCTTCAGTTTATTTTCTCTCGTATTTTCTCATCCGTCACCACGTCTATATTGCCATTGTGTTTGACACATACTGTGTGGGCCAGCATGTTTAAAGAGCAAAGCTTTTAAGCGTCTGTCGTGCTGGGCAGGCCCTGAAACCCAATGTGGCTCTACGAGCGTGTGTAATGATTTTCTGTGCAGGACTGTGTAACGTGGTTATAACCCTGGACATGAAGTTTGCCATATGGTTGAGACGAGGGCTTTTAAAAGTAACTGTATCCCTACTATGCTGTTTCTCCTCTGACATTTCCCTCCGACTGGTCTCATAGTTTATATTTGATTTAGACCAGAAATTCCCCAAGTCTGGTCGATTCAAGCGTGGGGAATAATTTTGATCAATAAACATATACATTTCAGAAAGGTAAACATTTCCAAAAAGGAAAATATGCTGTGTTGAATGTTTGAAAAACGGTGGCTTTATCTTCAGATGAGAGATAAGTGTGGGACTGCAGTTCTGTTCAGATCCTGTAGCGTTACATTTTGAAGGACAATGATAAGATATGTGAGTACAGACCATGAAGGGACAGCGTTGGCTGTTGAGAGTTGAGTTGGTGAGTTGGTGTAAGACCGTGCGTGAGGACATGTTTAATTGTCTGTCTTTCTGGCTGTGTGTGTGTGTGTGTGTGTGTGTGTGTGTGTGTGTGTGTGTGTGTGTGTGTGTGTGTGTGTGTGTGTGTGTGTGTGTGTGTGTGTGTGTGTGTGTGTGTGTGTGTGTGTGTGTGTGGGGCAGGCAGTGGGGGGGGGGGGGGGTGTACTGACTGAGGGCCATATACGTTTGTTTATTTGTTCAATCTTGGCGATTACCTCATCACTGCGAGCTGACGCCCTCCTTCAAAAAGAGGCCCACCAAAGGGATTCTGGGTAAAAAGGGGAACTCCAGCCAGAGGCCACATCCTTTACACGACGTTCAGCAACATCAATAGCATAGATGACAAATGATGACTATACAACACAAAACCCAACTCCCAACAGCCAACGCTGTCCCTTCATGGTCTGTACTCTCATATCTTATGCTAAAAGAGGAAGTGACATGAACGCTAAAAATAAAAGTCTGTATTTGAGGCAGATCCCTAATACACAAGGCATTTTAGCACCAATGAAAAATGATCTTACTCTCAAAATTTGTAGAACAGAAATCAAAATAGGCCATAATTCTTCACACACACACACAAGCACGCACACTTGCACACACGTCCAGTGTTCTGCCGCTCACTCTCGACACCAAATTCATTCATTTTTATTAGGAGGGAAAACATTTGTTCCCGGGACGGTATCTGCATAGGCGAAATGATTTTCACCTACGCCATGAGGTGTTGGGCGCCTCATACATCACACCATTACCCGGAGCAGCGTCAAGCCCTCCCGTCATCAGGGAGTGAATTAAAGATGATAAAAGGAGCTATTAATCACTGTGACAAAAGCCCTAATGGAGGCGTGACCCAGCCACTGCCTAGGGACGCCAGGGGACGCACCGGCAGGACAAACAGAAACATATGTTTACAGAGAAATAAGCTACCTGTGGACATAGTCACACAAAGACGGTAACACACGCATACATAAATGGCCTACTGTATCCCTGTATCACTCTCTCTCTTCCGCTCTTCCTCTCTCCATCTCTGAATATTTCTTGGGATGTACAGTGTAAAAAAAAACGCACAAAAAAAAAAGATTAAAAGAAGCAGTGAGATTGACATATAAGGGGAACAAATTCATCCCTCCACGACATAAATATTCTGCATGAAATCTTTTATAATAGACAACCTATACAGTGTTAACCACAGTGTGAGACCATACAAACTTGTATATTCAGCTGAGTCTCAATCCATCTGATTGTTCAGTTAGTCAGAGTCAGTGTACAGTGGCATGGCAAACCACTTGTCTATCAGGCCAATCACAGAGCGCTATAGGCATGATTGACATGGGTCTTTCCTCATGACATATGGAAATTAACTCCTCACATATGGGCGGGACTCAGCTTGTCTGCAAGGTTCATTTATCCACCGTTGAGTTTTTGACAGTATGATGGTATTTGATGGCACTGTATGTTTCTGAATAATAAAAGTTCTAAATATTCTTTAAGGACTAAATTAGGTTTTCGTGTCAAATCGCCAGTTGGCAACCCATCCCTTTTGAGTAGTTAGAATGTCTATTTCCTTGCTTTTGAGAGGAGCTGGCTACTGTATCAGGAGACTTTAAGCAATTGCACTAAACTAATTATTTACTAACTTCAATAATCTCCAAACTGCACGCAGAGACATACAAATTGTATTCATGATTCTAGGTAAGTAGAAAAACAACATAAATTATGAAATCATACAATATCCCTTAAAGCCATCATTGCTGCTGAATGCAAAATGGCCTCCTGCTCCTCCTGGCTTGTATGGGCCTCCCAGCATTTAAAAAAAATGTTATTTGTTTAATTTCACCCTTTTTTAACCAGGTAGGCCAGTTGAGAACAAGTTCTCATTTACAACTGCGACCTGGCCAAGATAAAGCAAAGCAGTGCAACACAAACAACAACACAGAGTAACATGGAATAAACAAACATACAGTCATTTAACACAATAGAAAAAAAATCTATATACAGTGTGTGCAAATGAGGTAAGATTAGGGAGGTAAAGGCAATAAATAGGCCGTAGTGGCGAAGTAATTACAATTTAGCATTAACACTGGAGTGATAGATGTGCAGAAGATGAATGTGCAAGTAGAGATACTGAGGTGCAAAGGAGCAAAATAAATAAAATAACAATATGGGAATGGGGTAGTTGGATGGGCAATTTACAGATGGGCTATGTACAGGTGCAGTGATCTGTGAACTGCTCTGACAGCTGATGCTTAAATTTAGTGAGGGAGATATGAGTCTCCAGCTTCAGTGATTTTTGTAATTTGTTCCAGTCATTGGCAGCAGAGAACTGGAAGGAAAGGCGGCCAAAGTAGGAATAGGCTTTGGGGGTGACCAGTGAAATATACCTGCTGGAGCAACGGGTGGGTGCTGCTATGGTGACCAATGAGCTGACATAAGGCGGGGCTTTACCTAGCAAAGATTTATAGATGACCTGGAGCCAGTGGGTTTGGCGACGAATATGAAGTGAGGACCAGCCAACGGGAGCATACAGGTTACAGTGGTGGGTAGTGTATGGGTCTTTGGTGACAAAACAGATGGCACTGTGATAGACTGGATCCAATATGCTGAGTAGAGTGTTGGAGGCTATTTTGTAAATGACATCGCCGAAGTCAAGGATCAATAGGATAGTCAGTTTTACGAGGGTATGTTTGGCAGCATGAGTGAAGGATGCTTTGTTGTGGAATAGGAAGCAGAATCTAGATTTAATATTGGATTGGAGATGCTTAATGTGAGTCTGGAAGGAGAGTTTACAGTCTAACCAGACACCTAGTTATTTGTAATAGTCCACATATTCTAAGTCAGAACCGTCTAGAGTAGGAATGATGGACGAGCGGGCAGGTGCGGGCAGCGATCGGTTGATGAGCATGCATTTAGTTTTGCTTGCATTTAAGAGCAGTTGGAGGCCATGGAAGGAAAGTTGTATGGCATTGAAGCTCGTCTGGAGGTTAGTTAACACTGTGTCCAAAGAGGGGCCAGAAGTATACAGAATGGTTTCGTCTGCGTAGAGGTGGATCAGAGAATCACCAGCAGCAAGAGCAACATCATTGATGTATACAGAGAAAATAGCCGGCCCGAGAATTGAACCCTGTGGCACCCCCATAGAGACTGCCAGAGGTCCGGACAACAGGCCCTCCGATTTGACACACTGAACTCTGTCCGAGAAGTAGTTGGTGAACCAGGCGAGGCAGTCATTTGAGAAACCAAGTCTGTTGAGTCTGCCGATAAGAATGTGGTGATTAACAGAGTCGAAGGCCTTGGCCAGGTCGATGAATACAGCTGCACAGTATTGTCTTTTAACGATGGCGGTTATGTTATCGTTTAGGACCTTGAGCGTGGCTGGGGTGCACCCATGAGCAACTTGGAAACCAGGTTGCATAGCGGAGAAGATACGGTGGGATTCTAAATGGTCGGTGATCTGTTTGTTAACTTGGCTTTCGAAGATCTTAGAAAGGCAGGGTATGATAGATATAGATATGTCTGTAACAATTTGGGTCTAGAGTGTCTCCCCCTTTGAAGAGGGGGATGACTATGACAGCTTTCCAATATTTGGGGTTCTCAGACGATACAAAAGAGAGGTTGAACAGGCTAGTAATAGGGGTTGCAACAATTGCGGCGGATAATTTTAGAAAGAGCGGGTCCAGATTTATTAGCCCAGCTGATTTGTAAGGGGTCCAGATTTTGCAGCTCTTTCAGAACATCAGCTATCTGGATTTGGGTGAGGGAGAAATGGGGGCGGTTTGGGCAAGTTGCTGTGGTGGGTGCAGGGCTGTTGACCGGGGTAGGGGGAGCCAAGTGGAAAGCATGGCCAGCTATAGAAAAATGCTTATTGAAATTCTCAATTATCGTGGATTTATCAGTGGTGACAGTGTTTCCTAGCCTCAGTGCAGTGGCAGCTGGGAGGAGGTGCTCTTATTCTCCATGGACTTTACATTGTCCCAGAACTTCTTGGAGTTTGTGCTACAGGATGCACATTTCTGAACCACCCACGGACATCTGGGTCATCACTGACACTACAGCTGACCTCTGACCGCTCAGCCCCTAAGTGAGATTTTTCTCTGAGAAACATCCCAGCAACATCCCTTTAATGTGATAGTTATAAAGTATTCCCCTGATACTGCTGTAAGGGATGAGGCATTGAAAGACTAAGATATACATCATCCTGGTTAACTTCTTTGGGATAGGGGGCAGCATTTTCACTTTTGGATAAATAGCGTGCCCAGAGTGAACTGCCTCCTACTCAGTCCCAGATGCTAATATATGCATATTATTATTATTGGATAGAAAATACTCTGAAGTTTCTAAAACTGTGTGAATGATGTCTGTGTGTATAACATAACTCATATGACAGGCAAAAACCGGAGAAAAAATCCAAACAGCAAGTGGGAAATCTGAGGTTTGTAGTTTTTGAACTCACCCCTATCGAATACACAGTGGGATTTGGGTTATTTTTCACTTCCTAAGGCTTCCACTAGATGTCAACTGTCTTTAGAACGTTGTTTCAGGCTGCTCCTGTGAAGGGGGGGGGCGGGTGAGAGCTGTTTGACTAAGGGGTCTGCCAGCAGCCTCGTTCTCAGACACGCGCTTTCACATGAGAGGTATCTCTCATTCCATTGCTTTTCTACAGACAATGGAATTCTCCAGTTGGAACATTATTGAACATTTATGATAAAAACATCCTAAAGTTTGATTCTATACTTTCTTCGACCTGTAATATAGCTTTTTGCACTTTTCGTCCGACTGGACCAGAACACGCTTTTGGATTTGTTTACCAAACACCCTAAAAAAAGCAATTTGGACATAAATGGACATAAATGATGGACATTATCGAACAAAACAAGCATTTATTGTGGAACTGCGATTCCTGGGAGTGCATTCTGATTAAGATCATCAAAGGTAAGTGAATATTTATAATGCTACTTATGACTAATGTTGACTATACAAAATGGTGGATATTTCTCTGGTTGGTTTGGGCTCTGAGCGCCGTTCTCAGATTATGCTTTTTCCGTAAAGTTTTTTAAAAATCTGACACAGCGGTTGCATTAACTTCTTATGGTATAGGGGACGCTTGCGTCCCACTTGACCAAAAGCCAGGGAAAATTCATCGCGGAAAATTCAAATAAAATTATATAAAAATCTAACTTTCATTAAATCACACATGTAAGACAGTAAATTAAAGCTACACTTGTTGTGAATCCAGCCAACATGTCAGATTTTTAAAAGGCTTTTCGGCGAAAGCATAAGAAGCTATTATCTGATGATAGCACAACAGTAAATAAAGAGTGTAGCATATTTCAACCCTGCAGGCGCTACACAAAACGCAGAAATAAAATATAAAACATGACTTCCTTTGACGAGCTTCTTTTGTTGGCACACCAATATGTTCCATAAACATCACAATTGGTCCTTTTGTTCGATTAATTCCGTCCATATATATCCTAAATGTCCATTTATTTGGCGTGTTTGATCCAGAAAAAACAGTTTCCAAATTGTGCAACGTCACTACAAAATATTTCAAAAGTTGTCTGTAAACTTTGCCAAAACATTTCAAACTACTTTTGTAATACCATTTTAGGTATTTTTAAACGTTAATAATCGATCAAATTGAAGACGGGTCTATCTGTGTTCAATACAGGAAGACAACAAACCAAGCTACTTTTCAAGTCTTGCGCAACTCTCAAAAGTGTTACGCAGTTCCTAGATGGCCGTACTTCTTCAGTGCACAAAGGAATAACCTCAACCAAATTCCAAAGACTGGTGGCATCCAGTGGAAGCGGTAGGAACTGAAAACAAGTTCCTAAGAAATATCGTTTCCCAATGAGAATTTACTGAACAGACAGATATCTCAAAAAAACTCATTCTGAACGGTTAGTCCTCTGGGTATTGTCTGCTGCATAAGTTCTGTTATACTCACAGACATGATTCAAACAGTTTTAGAAACTTCAGAGTGTTTTCTATCCAAATCTACTAATAATATGCATATCTTATATTCTTGTCATGAGTAGCAGGAAGTTGAAATTGGGCACACTATTTATCCAAAAGTGAAAAGCAGCCCGAGGGAGTTATCCGCCTGGCTCCTCCGTTGCGACGTTACCTAAACGCCCATCTGCGGTCCGCTAATCGTTAGCTGTCTTATCGGCTGCTATCTGAATAGACCTATCGAACAATTATTATTTTATTTTTATTTTATTTTTTTGGGCCTCTATAACTATATCTATTGGGGTTTTTTTGCGAATTGGATTGATCCCCTCTACCACACGCAACCCCACTAATCCTACCTACGGAAACGCACGAGGTGGCTGAAAACAGACCTCCATCTTATGCTAGCTTGCTACCGATGACCGGGCTAGCTGTCTGAATCGCCATGACCCCAACCAACCTCACTACTCACTGGACCCTTTTGATCACTGGACTAAGCATGCCTCTCCTTAATGTCAATATGCCTTGTCCATTGCTGTTCTGGTTAGTGTTTATTGGCTTATTTCACTGTAGAGCCTCTAGTCCTACTCACTATACCTTATCCAACCTATTAGTTCCACCACCCACACATGCGATGACATCTCCTGGTTTCAATGATGTTTCTAGAGACAATATCTCTCTCATCATCACTCGATACCTAGGTTTACCTCCACTGTATTCACATCCTACCATACCTTTGTCTGTACATTATACCTTGCTATTTTATCGCCCCAGAAACCTTCTTTTACTCTCTGTTCCAGACTTTCTCAATGACAAATTCTTATTGCTTTTAGCCGTACCCTTATTCTACTCCTCCTCTGTTCCTCTGGCGATGTAGAGGTGAATCCAGGCCCTGCAGTGCCTAGCTCCACTCCTATTCCCCAGGCGCTCTCTTTTGATGACTTCTGTAACCGTAATAGCCTTGGTTTCATGCATGTTAACATTAGAAGCCTCCTCCCTAAGTTCGTTTTATTCACTGCTTTAGCACACTCTGCCAACCCGGATGTTCTAGCTGTGTCTGAATCCTGGCTTAGGAAGACCACCAAAAATTCTGAAATTTTCATCCCAAACAACAACATTTTCAGACAAGATAGAACTGCCAAAGGGGGCGGTGTTGCAATCTACTGCAAAGATAGCCTGCAGAGTTCTGTCCTACTATCCAGGTCTGTACCCAAACAATTTGAACTTCTACTTTTAAAAATCCACCTCTCTAAAAACAAGTCTCTCACCGTTGCCGCCTGCTATAGACCACCCTCTGCCCCCAGCTGTGCTCTGGACACCATATGTGAAGTGATTGCCCCCCATCTATCTTCAGAGCTCGTGCTGCTAGGTGACCGAAACTGGAACATGCTTAACACCCCAGCCATCCTACAATCTAAGCTTGATGCCTTCAATCTCACACAAATTATCAATGAACCTACCAGGTACCTCCCCAAAGCCTTAAACACGGGCACCCTCATAGATATCATCCTAACCAACTTGCCCTCTAAATACACCTCTGCTGTCTTCAACCAAGATCTCAGCGATCACTGCCTCATTGCCTGCATCCGTAATGGGTCAGTGGTCAAAAGACCTCCACTCATCACTGTCAAACGCTCGCTGAAGCAGGCCATTCTAATCGACCTGCCCGGGGTATCCTGGAAGGATATTGATCTCATCTCGTAAGTAGAGGATGCCTGGTTATTTTTTTTAAATGCCTTCCTAACCATCTTAAATAAGCATGCCCCTTTCAATAAATTTAGAACCAGGAACAGATATAGCCCTTGGTTCTCCCCAGACCTGACTGCCCTTAACCAACACAAAAACATCCTATGGCGTTCTGCATTAGCATCGAACAGCCCCCGTGATATGCAGCTGTTTAGGGAAGCTAGAAACCATTATACACAGGCAGATAGAAAAGCCAAGGCTAGCTTTTTCAAGCAGAAATTTGCTTCCTGCAACACTAACTCAAAAAGTTCTGGGACACTGTAAAGTCCATGGAGAATAAGAACTCCTCCTCCAAGCTTCCCACTACACTGAAGATAGGAAACACTGTCACCACTGATAAATCCACTATAATTGAGAATTTCAAGAAGCATTTTTCTACGGCTGGCCATGCTTTCCACCTAACTACCCCTACTTATCTGCCGAAATTGTTGCCTCCCCTATTACTAGCCTGTTCAACCTCTATTTCGTCTGAGATTCCCAAAGATTGGAAAGCAGCTGCGGTCATCTCCCTCTTCAAAGGGGGGGACACTCTTGACCCAAACTGCTACAGACCTATATCTATCCTACCCTGCCTTTCTAAGGTCTTCGAAAGCCAAGTCAACAAACAGATTACCGACCATTTCAAATCTCATCATACCTTCTCTGCTATGCAATGTGGTTTCAGAGCTGGTCATGGGTGCACCTCAGCCACGCTCAAGGTCCTAAATTATATCTTAACCGCCATCGATAAGAAACATTACTGTGCAGCCGTATTCATTGTGTTGCCCAAGGCTTTCGACTCTGTCAATCACCACATCCTCATCGCCAGACTCGACAGCCTTGGATTCTCAAATGATTGCCTCGCCTGGTTCACCAACTACTTCTCTGATAGAGTTCAGTGTGTCAAATCGGAGGGTCTGCTGTCCGGACCTCTGGCAGTCTCTATGGGGGTGCCACAGGGTTAAATTCTTGGACCGATTCTCTTCTCTGTATACATCAATGATGAGTCTCTGATCCACCTCTACGCAGATGACACCATTCTGTATACTTCTGGCCCTTCTTTGGACACTGTGTTAACTACCCTCCAGGCAAGCTTCAATGCCATACAACTCTCCTTCCATGGCCTCCAATTGCTCTTAAATACAAGTAAAACTAAATGCATGCTCTTCAACCGATCGCTGCCTGCACCTGCCCGCCTGTCCAACATCACTACTCTGGACGGCTCTGACTTAGAATACGTGGACAACTACAAATACCTAGGTGTCTGGTTAGACTGTAAACTCTCCTTCCAGACCCACATCTAACATCTCCAATCCAAAGTTAAATCTAGAATTGGCTTCCTATTTCACATCCTTCACTCATGCTGCCAAACAAAACCCTTGTAAAACTGACCATCCTACCAATCCTCGACTTCGGCGATGTCATTTACAAAATAGCCTCCAATACCCTACTCAACAAATTGGATGCAATCTATTACAGTGCAATCCATTTTGTCACCAAAGCTCCATATACTACCCACCATTGCGACCTGTACGCTCTCATTGGCTGGCCCTTGCTTCATACTCATCGCCAAACCCACTGGCTCCATGTCATCTACAAGACCCTGCTGGGTAAAGTCTCCCCTTATCTCAGCTCGCTGGTCACCATAGCATCACCCACCTGTAGCACGCGCTCCAGCAGGTATATCTCTCTGGTCACCCCCAAAACCAATTCTTTCTTTGGCCGCCTCTCCTTCCAGTTCTCTGCTGTCAATGATTGGAACGAACAACAAAAATCTCTGAAACTGGAAACACTTATCTCCTTCACTAGCTTTAAGCACCAACTGTCAGAGCAGCTCACAGATTACTGCACCTGTACATAGCCCACCTATAATTTAGCCCAAACAACTACCTCTTTCCCTACTGTATTTATTTTATTTATTTATTTATTTTGCTCCTTTGCACCTCATTATTTTTATTTCTACTTTGCACATTCTTCCACTGCAAATCTACCATTCCAGTGTTTTACTTGCTATGTTGTATTTACTTTGCCACCATGGCCTTTTTTTGCCTTTACCTCCCTTATCTCACCTCATTTGCTCACATTGTATATAGACTTGTTTATACTGTATTATTGACTGTATGTTTGTTTTACTCCATGTGTAACTCTGTGTCGTTGTATGCGTCAAACTGCTTTGCTTTAACTTGGCCAGGTCGCAATTGTAAATGAGAACTTGTTCTCAACTTGCCTACCTGGTTAAATAAAGGTGAAATAAAATAAATAAATAAATAAAAATGCTGCCCCCTATACCTTAAGAAGTTAAGGAGAAGTGTATCTAAAGTTCAATGCATAACACTTGAATTTTCATCAACATTTAGTATTTCTGTGAAGTCATGTGGCTCTCTGCAATATCACTGCATGTTTTGGAACTACTGAACATAACATGCCAATGTAAAATAAGATTTTACCGAACAAAACATACATGTATTGTGTAACATGAAGTCCTACGAGTGTCATCTGATGAAGATCATCAAAGGTTAGTGATTAATTTTATCTCTATTTGTGCTTTTTGAGACTCCTCTCTTCGGCTGCCAAAATGGCTGGGTTTTTCTGTGGCTTGGTGGTGACCTAACATAATCGTTTGTGGAGCTTTCGCTGTAAAGCATTTTTGAAATCAGATATTGTGGCTGGATTAACGAGAATGTTATCTTTAAAATGGTGCCTAATACTTGTATGTTTGAGAAATTTGATTTAGGAGAGAGAGAGACAACAAATATCTCAACAGGTTTTGAATGGGAGTCCACTAAATGGGGTTTTGAATTGAAACTCTGACAGTTAAGAATAGTTTATTGGTATTTTCTTAAATACTAGTAATTACAGTATATTTATGAATGTTTACTTTCCTGGGTTTTGAGATGATAGCATTGTGAAAGCATTGTGAAAGCATTGTATGAGTGTTGTGAGTGCGTTGTGAGAGCGCTGTGTGCCTGTGCCCCAGTGAGCAGCAGTAAGCTTCATAATTAACTGTGGCTTTGTGTCTTAATGAAGGCCTTAGTGCTGCTTTGTGGGAATCCGGTGGTTCCACTGGGCATACTGGGCTTACTCAGAGGCTGAGTAATGGAGGGGCCAACAGGGGCCCGAACAGGAGCTCCAACAGGAGCCAAAAACTCAGCAGCTCAGCAGAGAAAGAGCAGGGGAAAAGAGATATCACTCAACCAAGGAAACACATCAAGTCGAGTACACTGAAGGCAAGCAAAATAACCCACACTATTTACTTCATATGTACTACAATATTTACTGTAAGTGTAGCACAATAAATACTGCATGTGCACTTGAACAACAAACATGTACACAACAAAACATTGTAGCACCACATTTTAAACCTCTAAAATTCGAAATTCAAACTTTAGACACGTACACATAGTTAATAAGCTAAAATACACACACACACACACACACACACACACACACACACACACACACACACACACACACACACACACACACACACACACACACACACACACACACACACACACACACACACACACACACACACACACACACACACACACACACACACACACACACACGCTCTTTCCATGACATAGACTGACCAGGTGAAACCAGGTGAAAGCTATGATCCCTTATTGATGTCACTTGTTAAATCCATTTCAATCATTGTAGCTGAAGGGGAGGAGACAGGTTAAAGAAGGATTTTTAAGCCTTGAGACAGTTGAGTTTCCTGTGTGTATCAAGAATGGTCCACCACCCAAAGGACATCCACCCAACTTGACACAATTGTGGGAAGCATTGGAGTCAACATGGGCCAGCATCCCTGTGGAACGCTTTGACACCTTGTAGAGTCCATGCCGACAAATTGAAGCTGTTCTGAGGGCAGGGGGGCAAGTCAATATTAGGAAGGTGTCCTTAATGTTTTGTACACTCAATGTATACATACACACACGTACACATGTACACACACACACACACACACACACACACACAGTGCAACCCTGACCAGAGCAGTGCACTTAGAGCGTGTTAATTAATGAGTACACTGTGTTTTTTCTCCTGCCGTCTGTTAGTCAACTACTCCTCCACTCTCTCAATGGAAAACACTTAATTAAAGTCCCTGCACTAAGTCCACCAATTAGCACTGTACAACAACTGAAAGTTAGGCCCAGACCCTTTGTGAACACACACACACACACCTAATTAATTAGCATTAGTTGTGATTAATAATGAGCCCCCTTTTATGGACAACGTGTGTCGCTGATGGCAGCCAGACACAACAAAGGCGTCTGAGCAGACAACTGGATTCATCCCGGCAGCGTGGGGGGATTTTAACATGTTTCTCACAGGGCTGACAAATGGCCTATTAATTATCTAATGTTGTCTGACAACAGGCGCTTGATAAAGATGTATGTTTGGGCGAGGTGGGGAAGAGCAAGAGAAGGGGAGAGAGAGTGTGTGTAAGAGAGAGGGCGAGAGAGAGAGAGAGGGAGAGGCAGGGAGGGAGGGTTGACATGCATATAGATCACATCTCAGAGCCACTGTTGTAGGCTTCATCCCCTACCATAAACACACACACACACACACACATTTTACACACCACACACACAAAACCAACCACAATCCATACTAATGCATATGCAGAAGGTTTCCAAATAAACGCACACCACACACCACATGCACACGCACACGCACACAAACACAAACACACTGTGATGCGAGGTTTGAGGGTTCTCTAACCACAATCAATATTATCAATGGAGAGGCTGAGGCACCTCCATATAAACTCAACCACTTCATATCATTAAGAGTCTCTAATGGCAGGGAGCATATGGGCCTCACTCTCTCTCCATCTCTTCCTCTCACTCACTCTCCCTGACTCCAATTTGGAGAGTTTATTATCAACCTGCGTGACAGGCGCTCCTAAGTGGATGCTGGTTGCCAAGTGATTTTTATGATTGTTTTACTCCAGCATTTGGCCTAATGAGATAGGATCCCAGTCGGACGCTAACTCAAGCCTGTCAGAGCCAAAAGCAAACAGAATAATAACTAAGCTCTCACATTGTTTCCACAGGCCATACATCAGGTTGGGGTTTAAAGGGCCAGCGCATCAGCTACTGACCCCGGGCCCCGAGGGGCCCCCGCAGGATGGGAGGAGAGAGGGACGATATGGAGGGAGGAAGGGGGGACGGACGAGGGAGGTAGAGGTGAAAGGACAAGACGGTGGGAAAGGGAGCGAAAGAGATGAGAAAAACTAAGATGGCTTTCCCCCCAAATAAATAAATGTTTCATTAGACTGAAATTTCTGCACGTGAACTGACAATGTTTTTGGAACAAAGACGCTGTTTGTGTGAATTTTTTGTGTGTATTGTATTTTTGTGTTTTTTGTTTGTGAAAGGTGCTGTGTGTATATGTATGTGTGTGGAGATATTGATTAGGCTCTTTTCTCCTCTGCAGTGACGTGGAGTGAGTGTGTATGTGTTGATAAAGGTCATTAATCCCATCATGATCCTCTGTCTCCCCCCTCCATGTCACACACCACAAGCTTTTTATTTGTTTACTCTGAGTGCTCCCCCCATTCCTCTCCTCTGTCCTCATCCCTCTACTGCACCAGACAGCCGCCCAGCAATACCTTACCCCTCCCCCTTACCCCTCCCCATTGAGACCTCTCCCCATTGCCGCAAAATACTGTTTTTGCACACAAACACACACACAAATTATCGTTACCATTCGCACATAAAAGACAGAACATCTTCCACGACTAACCAAAATAACTTTACTTCTAAATGCAGCCTGATTTAACCAGTTCATCTCACCTATAATAACTAACTGAGAAAATATACTATTCATACTTATTAAAGGAGAAAATGATACATTAATTGATTGAATTTGTATTCATCACTTTCATACAGCTGTAACTGCTGTTGTCTCTCTCTCTTTCTCTCTGTCTCTCTCTCTCGATAATGTGGCTAAATGCCATCAGGCCCTAATGTAATTATGCCTCACAGTTGTCCACATTTGAGAAATGAATCAGTTGATGAAATGTGTGTGAGGCAGCTCATGGGCAGCACAGTGGAGACGTATATCCAAAGTGGGCGCTGCCAGCCCCGAGGTCCCCCAGAAACCCCACGGGTGCCCGGCCGTCTGCCTGTCGTAAAAGTAAAATGATAGCATATGTGCTATGTTTAATTTTGTTGTCTTCATAATGTATTACACAATTAGATTGATTTGACAATTTCCATTATGCTTGATAAAATATTTATCAAGGCCTGCGGAGAATCGCTCTTATCAAAGACTCATCAGTCGTGCAGATGGTCCACTGTTATCCGGTGTGAGAGGAAAATCTTTCAGAACTGTGTCCCAGTTAGCCTATTAGCTTGGGTTTGGCCAGTGTGGTGTGGCACGGTGAGGTCATCAGTAACCTACCGATGGCCGGGTGTCCCTCCCTCCCTGGCCGGGCCAGAACTGAGGGGTCCCCCTCACCCTCCTCTCTTTCACTCACCGTGCACAGCCGCCACACATCCATCACACTGCAGAAAAGTTAAGGAGCCAAATTGGACTCATCTGTCTCAATGCTGGATGCAGATGGAGATTGTTCTGCAGAGGGAGGTGCAGTTAGTCACCCCCACTGGCCTTCTCCTATCCCGTCTACCTCCACCAAAACCAGATCCACCTGGAAACCCAGGCAGGGGAAGGGCAGGGTGGGGGGAGACTGACCATTGACCACCTATTGCGCACACACACACACACACACACACACACACACACACACACACACACACACACACACACACACACACACACACACACACACACACACACACACACCACATCAGTGTCCATAGTGCAGCCTGCAGCGTGGCGGTGGCCAGCATAGCTGGCTCATTAATAAAGTGGTAAACGAAGAGCATGCATAAAACATGAAGAAGCGGCGCGCGGTAATGAACTGCTGCTCCGTAATTGCATTTCGGTAGCCGTAAAATGAAGACAAAATATTTGAAGAGGGATTCTGTCACCTCTCTGCAGACACATCACTAATCACAGGCTCACAAGGGCCCTCGGGGTCTCCCCCCGACAGGGCGCAGGGGCTGAATAGCCTGGGCGGAGACATTGGCAACACCCATCCTCTAATAGGACATAATTGAATAATTAGTGACTACAGGGAGACTGCCATGTGGGAAGTATGTCAGTGGTCATTGGTATATCATTGGATCAAATGTTATGAATATACTGTGGTAATGCGATTTCTTAGCAAAAACCTGTGTCTAGATAGAATATATATATATATATATTTCAATACATAAAAGACTGCACACACATGCACTGCACATATGTTTTTTTACACATTATCAGGCATGTTGCTTCAAAGTAGCCTATTAGATCTCCTCTCTTTCTACATTTCTAACTGATATTTTCATCTCTGTCACATGCAACCTCTCATGTTTGTTTTACTAGCACAGACTGGAATAAGTTCCGGGATTCTTCCAAAGAGTCAATACAGGACTAAGATTGAATTGTACTACACCGGCTATGACGCTCGTCGGATGTGGCGGGCTTGCAAACTATTACGGACTACAAAGGGAAGCACAGCCGTGAGCTGCCCAGTGACACGAGCCTACCAGATGAGCTAAATAACTTCTATGCTCGCTTCGAGACAAGCAACACTGAAGCATACATGAGAGCACCAGCTGTTCCAGACGACTGTGTGATTCACAAGGCCGCAGGGCCAGATGGATTACCAGGACGTGTACTCTGACCAGCTGGCAAGTGTCTTCACTGACATTTTCAACCTGTCCCTGACCGAGTCTGTAATAGCAACATGTTTTAAGCAGACTACCATAGTACCTGTGCCCAAGAACACTAAGGTAACCTGCCTAAATGACTACTGACCCATAGCACTCAAGTCTGCAGACATTAAGTTCTTTGAAAGGCTGGTCATGGCCCACATCACCACCATTATCCCAGAAAACCTGGGATAATACATACTGCCCCAACAGATCCACAGATGACGCAATCTCTATTGCATGCCACACTGCCCTTTCCCACCTGGACAAAAGGAACACCTACGTGAGAATGCTATTCATTGACTACAGCTCAGCGGTCAACACCATAGTGCCCTCAAATCTCAACACTAAGGTAAAGACTCTGGGACTAAACACCTCCCTCTGCAACTGGATCCTGGACTTCCTGACGGGCCACCCCAGGTGGTAAGCGTAGGTAACAACATATCTGCAATTCTGATCTTCAACATGGGGGCCCTTCAGGGGTGCGTGCTCAGTCCCCTCCTGTACTCCCTCTTCACCCAGGACTGCATGGCCAAGCACGACTCCAACACCATCATTAAGTTTGAAGACGACACAACAGAGGTAGGCCTGAGGTAGGCCTGATCACCAACAACAATGCGACAGCTTATAGGGAGGAGGTCAGAGATCTGTCAGTGTGGTGCCAGGATAACAATCTCTCCCTCAACGTGATCAAGACAAAGGAGATGATTGTGGACTACAGGAAATTCTCATCTCATTCTCTTCAATGAGGCTGTAGTGGAGCAGGTTGAGAGCTTCAAGTTCCTTGGTGTCCACATCACCAACAAACTATGGTCCAAACACACAGCTGTGAAGAGGGCACAACAAAGCCTATCACCCCTCAGGAGACTTGGCATGGGTCCTCAGATCCTCAAGAAGTTATACAGCTGCTGCATCGAGAGCATCCTGGCTGGTTGCATCACTGCCTGGTATGGTAACTGTTCAACCTCTGACCGCAAGGCACTACAAAGTACAGTACATCACAGGGGCCAACCTTCCTGCCGTCCAGGACCTCTATACTAGGCAGTGTCAGAGGAAGGCACTAAAAATTGGAAAAGACTCCAGCCACCTTAGTCATAGACTGTTCTCCAAAAGGCTTCTTAACAGCTTCTACGCTGCTGCTACTCTCTGTTTATTATCTATTTTAATAAACAGATACAGATACAGATTTAATAATAAACTCTCTGTTTATTATCTAGGTCACTTTACCTTAATTACCTCGACTAACCCCCGCACATTGACTCTGTACCGGTACCCCCTGTATATAGCCTCACTATTGTTATTTTATTGTTGCTCTTTAATTATATAATTATTATTTTAATTTTATTAACATCAGTTTATTTTATTAAATTCTTTCTTAAGGCTTTTTTTCCTTAAAACTGCATTGTTGGTTAAGGAATTGTAAGTAAGCATTTCACTGTGAGGTCTACTACACCAGTTGTGATTTGATTTGATGTGCGGTGCGGTGCCCTTTAGACAAAGGTGTTTTCCCTCTAATTGCATTATGGAACTAACATTTGCGCATAACCTACTACCTTGTGTGCATTGCTGTGCTTATAATGTGAATAAATAATATAAGCTAAACATTCTGATCTGGTGAATCAGACTGATTGCTTTTTAACGTCATTTAAAAAAATATATATCCTAGGCCTACTGGTTGTATAAATCTATCGTCCCATAACTGTCTCAGAGTCTGTTTGGAATAGGATATTTCTTTCTCGACAAGCTGACCAATAGAATAGGTATACTGTTGACAAAGGCTAGGGATTTTGCTGTTCATTACTAGTCTTGTTGGCTGAGGAAAAGTTCATGTGGACAATCTAACATCTTCAAAGTGCAGAATTTGGCAAGAGGCTAAGAGACAAGAGACATCATTGCATCCTTGACTTGCATGTTCAGTTAATATGAATTACCATAATCTAAATGTGATTTATGTCATTCTGAGCACCGTGGGTGAACGCTCTAATCAGGTTACGCACCCAATGCATGTGGGCCCGGTAGATTTCTGAAATGTCCGGTAAATTAAAAGGTTGCTGGTCAAATGTTCGGCACCACATATTCCTAACAGAAACCCTGACACACACACACAGACACACAGACAGACAGACAGACAGACAGACAGACAGACAGACAGACAGACAGACAGACAGACAGACAGACAGACAGACAGACAGACAGACAGACAGACAGACACACACACACACACACACACACACACACAAGGCAAAGACAGGTGGACACCCAGATGAGAGATTGGATTCCCACCGAGGGGTGTCACACAGACAGTTAGAGAGTGTAGCTGGTGACAGGGCTGCCTTGGTGACATAATGAAGGCGCTGTGCCTGTCACGGGGGTCAGCAGTAATCACACCGGCCGCACGGGGACAGGGACACACACATAATGAATCCCAGCCATGACAAATGGCCCACAGCTCCAGAGTGAGGCATCTGACAAACTCAGGCACATCACAGACACATCACAGATACACACACACACACACACACACACACACACACACACACACACACACACACACATTACGGAGACACATACAGCGACACACACATCACAGAAACACATACACACCAACAGTCACATATACAAATGTCGAAAAGACACCGACACAATCACATCACAAACACACACACACAAACAGTCACGTATAGACACACTCAGACACAACATACTCCCGTCACACAAGAAAATCAAATACTGACTCACAGACATACAATAAGCTATGAGATATATCACGCATACGTTGACCACACCCTTATAAGCAGATCTCACGCCTCTCAGATCTCAGACTGTTTTCTCTTTTGTGGATTGCCTCTGGTCAGATTACTTGCTAGTAGTATATGTGTTCACTTAACACGCTCAAACATGCGCACACATGTACTTGATTCCATTCCCCTCATTCTGCTCCAGTCATTCCCATGCGCAGTCCTCACCAACCTCCTGTTCTATACATTACAAAAGTACGACCTTGCATAATCAATAATGACCTGGAGAAAACGTCCACCGTAACTGGGGTCGGGTCATTCCTATCTCCGTACCCACCCGTTCTCTCTCACACCACTGACACGTTCCCATCTAGTCACTAAGGTTCAACCACCTTTGTTCCTTTGTGAAATTAGAGGCACCTCAGTACCAATGAAAAGGGCTTTATAATACGTCTTCTTTGAGTCAGCTTTATTTAATTAATCCTTTTCTCTCGCCCTCCAAGCCACTTGAAACAGGCCCAAAAAGAGCCTTTGTCACCACTATTGGCCCTATGTAGAGAGAGGTCAGAGGTTATCAAAACAGGCATTGTTTACGTCTCACAATGGAAGCACCAATTCAGAGGAGGCCCCTCTTTCTTCATTTTCTGTCCTATCCTCCCTTTCTCTTAGTCTCCGTCACTTTCTACTTCTCCGTCCCCTTGCCCTCGATCCTTCACCAGCTTCACACGTTTACTCCCCCAAAAACCACTGGATTCATGGGTGTACCGTGAAGAATGACTACACTGTATTAGTAGGTGCGGTGTGTTCCATGGGGCTGCTAGTCACTAAAGCAGACTGAGAAAAGGGTCTACGAGGGAAAGAAGCAAGAAAACAAAACTGTAGGAAAGCATTCAATATTTCATATTTATATAAGAGGTAAACTGACCAAATAGGACCTATGTCTAACATCTGCCATTTGGTCTCGTTGGATTTAGTTGGTTTTTATCTGACCGTTGCATTCTACCCTCCAACATTGGCATAGCAGCAGTCCAACCTTGTTACATGACTTGTTACCTACAATAACGTGTAGACTACAGAGGCTAGCCAAAGCCCTCCCAGACATGTGAAATGGGGCCGAGCATCGAGAGCTCTTGGAGAGGATGTTTGTTTTGTGGTTGTTGGAAGCCGGACCGTTCGCCTTGTACCCTAAGCAACACAGTATCCCTCCCTTATTTGTTATGGAAGTCAATTTCCCTGTATTTAGATGTGATTTAACTGGACAATACAGCGGGACTGTGGCCTCTCGCTCTGATCATTTGTCTTTGTGTTTAACTAGATAGCTAGAGAGCTAACCTAGGTGTCTGGCTAGACTGTAAACTCTCCTTCCAGACTCACATTAAGCATCTCCAATCCAGAATTAAATCTAGAATCGGCATCCTGTTTCACAACAACGCCTCCTTCACTCACGCTTCCAAACATACCCTCCTAAAACTGACTATCCTACCGATCCTTGACTTAGGCGATGTCATTTACAAAATAGCCTCCAACACTCTACTCAGCAAACTGGATGCAGTCTATCACAGTGCCATCCGTTTTGTCACCAAAGCCCCATATACCACCCACCACTGCGACCTGTATGCTCTTGTTGGCTGGCCCTCGCTACATATTCTACCTACCTCATCCCCATACTGTTTTTATTTTATTTACTTTTCTGCTCTTTTGCCAGTATCTCTACTTGCACATCATCATCTGCTCATTTATCACTCCAGTGTTAATCTGCTAAATTCTAACTATTCGCTACTATGGCCTATTTATTGCCTACATCCTCATGCCTTTTGCACATACTGTATATAGACTTTCTTTTTTTCTACTGTGTCATTGATTTGTTTATTGTGTTATTGGCTTGTTTATTGTTTAGTCCATGTGTAACTCTGTGTTGTTGTTTGTGCCACACTGCTTTGCTTTATCTTGGCCAGGTCGCAGTTGCAAATGAGAACTTGTTCTCAGCTCGCCCTACCTGGTTAAATAAAGGTGAAATAAAAAAAAGATTATCTCAGCTCACTGGTCACCATAACAACACCCAGCCGTAGCATGCGCTCCAGCAGGTATATCTCACTGGTCACGCCCAAAGCCAATTCCTCCTTTGGTCATCTTTCCCTCCAGTTCTCTGCTGCCAATGAATGGAACGAATTGCAAAAATGGCTGAAGTTGGAGACTATCTCCCTCGCTAACTTTAAGCATCAGCTATCTGAGCAGCTTAACGATCGCTGCAGCTGTACACAGCTCATCTGTAAATAGCCCATCCAACTACCTCCCTCATCCCCAAATTGTTTTTATTTACTTTTTTTGCTCTTTTGCACACCAGTACTTCTACTTGCACATTATCATCTAACACTCCAGTGTTAATTTGCTAAATTGTAATTACTTCGCTACTATTGGCCTATTTATTGCCTTACTCCATTTGCACACAGTGTATATAGATTTTTCTATTGTTATTGACTGTACTTTTGTTTATTCCATGTATAACTCTGTGTTGTTGTTTGTGTCGCACAGCTTTGCTTTATCTTGGCCAGGTCGCAGTTGTAAATGAGAACTTGTTCTGAACTGGCCTACCTGGTTAAATAAAGGTGAAATAAAAATAACAGCGTCATGTAGAGTTGTTGTAGTGCTTCCTTCAGTTTGATACTGTAGCTCTGAATCAAACTGCTGTAAGACTGTGTCTATGTAACCTTGATTAACTAGGCAAGTCAGTTAAGAACGAATGCTTATTTACAATGACAGCCTATTGGGGAACAGTGGCATATTTTTACCTTGTCAGCTGGGGGATTTGATCCAGTAACCTTTTGGTTACTGGCCCAATTGTCAAACAACTAGGCTACCTGCAGCCCCTGAACAAATAAACCTCCAGGCACCAGTTAAAGCCTCTAAAAACCTCTTGCCCAACTATAACTATGACAGATGAACAGGTCCACAGGATTAAACATCTTGGATTAAAAAGCATGCCCATGAGGTTTTTTAGTCCAGGACCAGGTGTAATCTGTGTCTGGGAAACCAGTGCGTACGTGTGTGTGTGTTTGCGTGAGTGTCTAGGAGGGTAGCCTTGGTCGTGGCCATGGGGAAGAGTGGTTGATACACATGAAGAGTGACAGCTGCCAAATGACAGCGAGATTGAGGAGAAAACACGGAGGGACAGTGAGGGAGTGAGAGAAACATGACAGTAACAGCGACTTAGATTAAATCGGGAGACACACACACACACACACACACACCCATGTCCCAGCCCATCACAGGGCTCCGCTTCACACATGGGGGAAGATGGGAAACGGGATTCTCTCCTCTATTGTGCTCATTGTCTCACGTGGACGGTGCGCATGGAGATCCCAGAAAGCCTTGCTTCTAGGGCCCAGTTAAAGCAAACAGGGACTCTAAACAGAGCCACATGGGCCTCTTTAATGACTGACATTCCGTAATGACCTGGTTTGAATTGAAATACTTGGTGTTTATTTCACAATAAACTGCCAATATTCTTCCAATGTAAAATTCCTAAGTGCTTGACTGATTTGAGGCTTTTTTAATCTGTAATTTATAGAACACTGTGATGTGGTTAAAAAGTAATCTGCAGAAATTCGGTGAGGTGAGGATGAGGATAAAGGTGAGGTTTTGCATATATAACTCCTCTTTGTCTGTTTCCCGTACAGAAACCAAAAATGACATCACATAATATTTATGTACTGGTTATTGCCTTACACATTTGAATGGTTTTAGTAATGACTGGCTCTGGTCACACACTTTGTGCTGAAATCCCACGTTGTAAAAGTTTAGAAGAGATTTCTCAAGGGGATATTACATGATCATGTGTCAAATCAACCACCATTCAATTGGTATACACTAAAATGACCTTTAAACTAGTAACAAAACCCTGATTCGGTGAGCGAGTTCATTAGAAAGTCCATTGATGATGTCGTTTCCATAGCAATGATTAAAACATTCCCAAACCAGAAACCGTGGATTGATGGCAGCATTCGCGTGAAACTGCAAGCGTGAACCACTGCTTTTAATCAGGCAAAGGTGACCGGAAACATGACCGAATGCAAACAGTGTAGCTATTCCCTCCGCAAGGCAATCAACCAAACTAAGCATCAGTATAGAGACAAAGTAGAGTCACAATTCAACGGCTCAGATACAAGAGGTATGTGGCAGGGTCTACAGTCAATCACGGATTACAAAAAGAAAACCAGCCCCATCACGGACCAGGATGTCTTGCTCCCAGGCAGACTAAATAACTTATGCCCGCTTTGAGGACAATACAGTGCCACTGACACGGCCGCAACCAAAACCTGCAGACTCTCCTTCACTGCAGCCGACGTGAGGAAAACATTTAAATGTGTCAACACTCGCAAGGCTGCAGGCCCAGACGGCATCCCCAGCCGCACCCTCAGAGCATGTGCAGACCAGCTGGCTGGTGTGTTTACGGACATATTCAATCAATCCTTATCTCAGTCTGCTGTTCCCACATGCTTCAAGAGGGCCACCATTGTCCCTGTTCCCAAGAAAGCTAAAGTAACTGAGCTAAATGACTACCTCCCCGTAGCACTCACTTCCGTCATCATGAAGTGCTTTGAGAGACTAGTCAAGGACCATATCACCTCCACCCTACCTGACACCCTAGACCCACTCCAATTTGCTTACCGCCCAAATAGGTCCACGGACGATGCAATCTCAACCATACTGCACACTGCCCTAACCCATCTGGACAAGAGGAATACCTATGTGAGAATGCTGTTCATCGACTACAGCTCAGCATTTAACACCATAGTACCCTCCAAACTCGTCATCAAGCTCGAGACCCTGGGTCTCGACCCCACCCTGTGCAACTGGGTACTGGACTTCCTCACAGGCCCCCCCAGGTGGTGAGGGTAGGTAACAACATCTCCACCCCGCTGATCCTCAACACTGGGGCCCCACAAGGGTGCGTTCTGAGCCCTCTCCTATACTCCCTGTTCACCCATGTCTGCGTGGCCATGCACACCTCCAACTCAATCATCAAGTTTGTGGATGACACTACAGTGGTAGGCTTGATTACCAACAACGACGAGACGGCCTACAGGGAGGAGGTGAGGACCCTCAGAGGGTGGTGTCAGGAAAATAACCACACACTCAACGTCAACAAAACTAAGGAGATGATTGTGGACTTCAGGAAACAGCAGAGGGAGCACCCCCTTATACACATTGATGGGACAGTAGTGGAGAGAGTAGTAAGTTTTAAGTTCCTCGGCATGCACATCACGGACAAACTGAATTGGTCCACCCACACAGACAGCGTCGTGAAGAAGGCGCAGCAGCGGCTCTTCAACCTCAGGAGGCTGAAGAAATGTGGCTTGTCACCAAAAGCACTCACAAACTTCTACAGATGCACAATCGAGAGCATCCTGTTGGGCTGTATCAACGCCTGGTACGGCAGCTGCTCCGCCCACAACCGTAGGGCTCTCCAGAGGGTAGTGAGGTCTGCACAACGCATCACCGGGGGCAAACTACCTGCCCTCCAGGACACCTACACCACCCGATGTCACAGGAAGGCCATAAAGATCATCAAGGACAACAACCACCCGAGCCACTGCCTGTTCACCCCGCTATCATCCAGAAGGCGAGGTCAGTACAGGTGCATCAAAGCAGGGACCGAGAGACTGAAAAACAGCTTCTATCTCAAGGCCATCAGACTGTTAAACAGCCACCACTAACATTGAGTGGCTGCTGCCAACACACTGACTCAACTCCAGCCACTTTAATAATGGGAATGGATGGGAACTGATGTAAAATATATCACTAGCCACTTTAAACAATGCTACCTAATATAATGTTTACATACCCTACATTATTCATCTCATATGTATATGTATATACTGTACCTTATATCATCTACTGCATCTTTATGTAATACATGTATCACTAGCCACTTTAAACTATGCCACTTTGTTTTTACATACTCATCTCATATGTATATACTGTACTCGATACCATCTACTGTATCTTGCCTATGCTGCTCTGTACCATCACTCATTCATATATCTTTATGTACCTATTCTTTATCCCTTTACACTTGTGTGTATAAGACAGTAGTTTTGGAATTGTTAGGTTAGATTACTTGTTGGTTATTATTGCATTGTCAGAACTAGAAGCACAAGCATTTCGCTACACTCGCATTAACATCTGCTAACCATGTGTATGTGACAAATAAATTTGTTTTGATTTTTGATTTGAAAACGATGCTCATTTGAAAATGCTTTGTTGAAGGTATAAGGAGGTAAAATAAAATCGGTGTAAAAATGTGTTGACTCAAATAGAGGCTGAGAAAAATATTCAATTGATAACCTTAGTAGTATTTATTTCCAAGGATTTCCACAAGGATAAAATATTTGAAAAAAATACTATGTATGAAAAATAGAAACAATGAATAAACATCAATTTCATCTTTTAATTTATACTGAACCCTGAGATCTTCAAATTGAACTAACACAAAATGTTTGTAATTTAACAACTTGAGATACAGTATCAATGAAGTAGAGAGATCATTGGAACCCCATATCAGCAGAGGCCAGTTCATTTTACATGACAAAAATCACATCTCAATTGAAAAGAGATATCGGCCTATAAAAACACAGACTATAATGCAACGCTCATACAAACTCACATTACAAGTACCGTACTGACCTGCGGGATACAGAAATGAATGAGCAAAACAACATAGATTGCACTTATTTTGAACATTTCCTTTATTGACAACTCAGGATGAAGAGCATGCCAATGAAGACTGTGAATTTCAGCTTTTACTCATTAGTAATCTCCCTAATTCAACGTCCTGCATGCTTTCAGCAAGCCACAAAATCAATCACGGTCTGTATTTTTTTTTCTCATTTTGATGGAATGTGTGGTGGGGGAAAAATTGAAACTCTAAACTAGCAACAATACAACAGCCATGTACATAGATGGAAATCAATACTAATTAAAACTGAACAAGTGTTCCACTTTAAACACTCAAAGAGTGCATTGGTCATTAAATACATTTTCATCACTTGTTAGTTAAGGGTTTTAAATGAAGTCCATGGCTTCTGCATCCTTTGGGATAGCACATTGCCTCCACGCTTGCGTAGCCAATTTAGCCATGCGTGCCTTGCAATCAAATGCCAACCAAATTAAGAATCAAACAGTTTCATGTTATGTGTCAGTCTCTAAAATGATCGGTATTAGAAGCATTTAATTAAACTTTCAAATTCAAATGTACTAATCAGTTTGCGGCAGAGTGGCCACTTGTTTTTCCCACATGAAACGCCACGGCTGGCCGGCCCAGCCCCGTGCTCTCCTGCTCATTAACATGAAGGTGCGATTTGCATTTCCTGATAGACTATTTCTGTTTTAATATCCCTCTTTCTGTGTACACATTAATCACTGGGAGGAGGGCCACCACAGGCCTCCATTAACCCTCCGAATCTGCCACAAAACAAATATTACAAGGGTTCACTAATGTGGAGATCAGAAAGTCACTTGTCCATTATATAATTGAAATGAAGGCGGAGTGTTGCACTTCTGAAGCGCTCGATAATTACCAGCTGTTAATTGCGCACTTGTGGTGTCTCACTTCTAATTAAAAAGAGCAGCTCGTCGCAGGACGATAAGCGACGGTGGAGTGCGGACGGTTTAATCAACAAAGCCTGAGAATTTGTTTCTGCCGTGGCCAGCAGCGGGCTGGAGAAATCTTCAAATAACCGAGGGGAGATTAGGACCTGTCCATTACGAGCAGTCAGGTTTTATTTGGGCCAGCATGGAGTGTCGGTGCTTCTGAAGTTGTCCCGCTGCAGAGTCCCGGCGCAGCGCGGCTGGGGGTGTACGTCTAATCAGCCCGCTGCCGGCCCTGAGCGCTCAAGTGGAGGAATTGGACCCCGCTGGTTTGTGGAGGGAGTGAGGAGGGGAGTGAGGGAGGCGGAGTGGCGGGCTAGTCCCCCACTGATCATTCTTCCTCTCTCTCCTTCGCCTTCTTTCACCTTCTCTTCTCTTCCTGTCTCAGCAGCCTTTCAGTCCTTGCTTCTTTTCACTGCTGTGATGAGCCAACAGATTTTAAACACCTTTAACACCTAATTTCCAAAGCATTCCAAAGCTTAACTCTCCGACTTAACTTATTGCTAAGGAACAAAAAGTCTAAAACAAACTGTGAATGTGCAGTGATCTGTGCCTCTCCAAAGAACTCAGCGTCTCTACACATGTGAAGGTTGTCCATGGACCACTTCTGATATCCCATTCAACTACCAGCAACAGCAGAGAATAAGAGGAAAAACATAACTTTTTGCTCTTGAACCAAACATGTCTATAACTCAACTCAGTGTTTATAGGCAGGAGACAGTTCCCTGGGTAAGTAGCCCTAGGCCTCTTCTAGCAACTCCCCACCCAAACCCCCCATGCCCCTCACTGTACAGACCCAATGGTTTGTGATAACTGTCTGACCCAAACCACCCCCCCCCCTCCGACCTCTCTGCTCCCTGGCTGATAAAACAGTCTGCCAGGAAGTGGCCTTCTCTTCCACTTCCTCCCTCTCATGCTCAATCAACACCTGTCACCGCGGCGATCCTCCGTGGCGATGGCCCCAGCCAGCCAATGAGTGGCCCCGGAGCCGGGTGTAGGCGGTGGGCCCCGGGCTCGAACTCTGTCAGGGTTTATCTAAGGAAACAGTCGCTGGGGCGCGGAGGTGGAGAAGAGGGGGGCGAGGAGGGGTAAGGAGGAGTGGGGTAAAGGATGGTCTGGCCACACTGACAGATTAATCCAGGCAAGGACCACTTCCTGATCCCAAAGCACAGAGGACACTAATTAGGGGAAGGCCCAGACACCACAATAAGAGCTGACAACTCAGTGTACTTAGGGCTCTGGCTTCAGAGACTGTACTGTAATGTAAAGAGCGTTGTACGTGACAACAAGTGAAGACGTTAACCTGTAAGGCCACACGTTTGAGTGGGTGCCAATGTCGTGTGAGCAAGTTTGACTGTTTATAAATCATTTTTTATTTTTTATTCTCTCAAACCCATAGTGGATTACAATTCAGATGGCCTCGTCCATGGCACGTCTGAACTGACCCCTGCAATGCTTTCTCTGTCCCCATCTCTCCCTCTCTTCCTCACTCTTTACTTCTCTCTCTCTCACACACACACACACACACACACACACACACACACACACACACACACACACACACACACACACACACACACACACACACACACACACACAACAGTAATTGTGTGTGTGTGTTCCCTGTTTTAATGACATCCTGTTTACTAACAGGTTGTACAGGGTGGTTGGGGTTGGTTGAGGTCACACCCTCACACTCTATATGTCTGGCGGTTCTGGTATCCTCTCTTTCTATTCAAATGACCTTTGACCCAGTGCTAAACACTGCTGCTCCTGGGAACCACTGGGCTCAGCCTAAACAGTGTCATATCACTTCAGCAGCAGTTTCATCATGACCACACACATTCTACCTACCTCTACGACCTGCAAATCAAATTGAAAAGGAGAGAACACCAACCCAGAAGGCACATTTAAAATACTGTTAGATGTTAGAAGAAAAGTAGAAACATAAACAGCAGTTTTACTACATGATAGGAGCTAGGGCCTTGTTTTACTTTGATAAGTTCTTGCTGGGTTATTGGATTGTTTTACGCTGGCTGAGAGTTTTACTTTGAAGGCGTTCTTAGTCTATGGGTGTGTGTGTGTGGGTGTGGTGAGCACTCAGAGTGTCTGTTGTGGGCAGTGGAGGCCCAGTGGTGTTTATTCATCACTAAGCTAATGTCTCCCCCACTGAGGGGCAGCAGGGGGTTCAGGTACAGGCTACAGCTCCGCACGCTAACCTCATTTTCCTCCGCAATGGCACCGTATTTCCTTCACAGTGCACTACTTTATACCAGCGCCCATTCGGCTCTGATCAAAAGTACTGCACTCTATAGGTTATAGGGTGCCATTTGGGAGCCCTCGTCTCACGTTGCTCTACTTCCATGTCTTGCTCAACACTCGACTATCAGAGCAAACGTGAGAAAGTTTCTGCTAATGGTTAGCTCAACACGGCAACAGCACACCAACCTAACAACTAAAAGAAATGACCAAGGCCACCAGCACAAAATACCAGGACGAGTGCCAGAGCAAAAGCCTACCACCACTACTGCCCATTTGCCTGTGTGTGTTTGTGTGTGCCACAACGTTTCTTTGGTTTGACTGAGGGCATGTGTGAGTGTGTGTATGAATAAGAATGTATATCACACGAATGTGCCATATTACATGAGTCCAGAGTGGTTTCAAGCGAGCTGAACAGAGGTTGAATGTGGGAGACTGCATGGTGTTTTATGTGTGTGTCTGAATACGTTTGTGAGTGTGTGTGTGAGAGAGTATGAGCATTTCTAAGTCTGTGTGCAGTTGGCGAAGCAGGCGTATTCTGGGGTCTCTGTCGCGGTGCCAGCGGGCGGAGCAGCGCTGCACGGGCGCCACAATGTGCCTGTCAGTCCCAGGGATGTCCTGGAGGAGAGGGGAGAGGGCAGCCCCCGCCACCCCTGCCCATCCATCATACTGACACTGCAGGCTCCAGCCATGGGAAACACACCGGCCAGTCGCCCCATGTGTGTATGTGTGTGTGCGTGTGTCCATGTGAGTGTGTCCATGTGTGTGTGTGTCGTTCACCAGTGGCTCTGGGTTGGTGTGGGGGAGTGGGGGCCGGAGGAGGTAGAGGACGGTGGAGGGGGAGTTACTTACCATCCATTAAAAACACATTGTTTTGTTTATTATAACTAGTTAATGAGGTTGAATCAGAAAAGCCCACTTCGTTTCAAACACTTCCAGAGGGTTGGTAGAGCCAGCCTGTAGCTGGATGAGGAGGGGGAACACGTCGAGAGTAGCTTTTAATGGATGTCTGTAAGCTTTATGGGAGCAGAGCTGGCCATGTAAGAAGTGAGATCCTTGGTTCTTGTAAAATGAATTGTTTTCATGGCTTTCTTTCTCCAAAAGGCTGGGCTCAAACTCTCCACCACCCCTCTTCTTCCCTCCCCCCCTCCCCTCCAGTCCATTTTGTTCTGCCCTCTCACCGATCTCTCTTATTTTAGAAGTCAGTTGCGATCTTGAGGTAACCATGTCAGCTTAGAGTAGAGTGGTGTCACAGTGGTCTCTGCTATGCAGGATAGGTCCATCTAGCCGTGGTTCAGTGAACACTCCTACTATCTCTGTGGATGCACGGTGTACTGCAGCCAGTACTGTCTGAGAGTAAGCAGTTGTTAATAAGAGGCGTTGCCGGGGCTAGAGGCCCCGCTCCTTGTGTGTGTGTGTGTGTGTGTGTGTGTGTGCGCGCGTGTGTGTGTGTGTACGAGCACGTGTGTGTACAGTTGAAGTCAGAAGTTTATATACACATTAGCCAAATACATTTAAAATCAGTTTTTCTTTCTTTCAATTCCTGACATTTAATTCTAATAAAAATTCCCTGTCTTAGGTCAGTTAGGATCACCACTTTATTTAAGAATGTGAAATGTCAGAATAATAGTACAGAGAAGGATTTATTTCAGTTATTTCTTTCATCACATTCCCAGTGGGTCAGAAGTTTACATAGACTCAATTAGTATTTGGTAGCATTGCCTTTAAATTGTTTAACTTGGGTCAAACGTTTCGGGTAGCCTTCCACAAGCTTCCCACAATAATTTGGGTGAATTCTGGCCTATTCCTCCTGACAGAGCTGGTGTAACTGAGTCAGGTTTGTAGGCATACTTGATCGCACACGCTTTTTTAGTTCTGCCCACAAATGTTCTATAGGATTGAGGTCAGGGCTTTGTGATGGCCACTCCAATACCTTGACTTTGTTGTCCTTAAGCCATTTAACCACAATTTTGGACGTTTGCTTTGTCCATTTGGAAGACCCATTTGCGAACAAGCTTTAACTTCCTGAATGATGTCTTGAGATGTTGCTTCAATATATCCACATAATTTTCCATCGTCATGATGCCATCTATTTTGTGAAGTGTACCAGTCCCTCCTGCAGCAAAGCACACACACAACACGATGCTGCCACCCCCATGCTTCGCGGTTGGGATGGTGTTCTTTGGCTTGCAAGCCTCCCCCTTTTTCCTCCAAACATAATGATGGTCATCAGTTCTCTATTTGTTTCATCAGACCAGAGGACATTTCTCTAAGAAGTACGATCCTTGTCCCCATGTGCAGTTGCAAACTGTAGTCTGGGTTTTTTATGGTGGTTTTGGAGCAGTGGCTTCTTCCTTGCTGAGCGACCTTTCAGGTTATGTTGATATAGGGCTCATTTAACTGTGTCTATAAATATTTTTGTACCTGTTTCCTCCAGCATCTTCACAAGGTCCTTTGCTAATGTTCTGGGATTGATTTGCACTTTTCGCACTAAAGTACATTCTTCTCTAGGAGACAGAACGTGTCTCCTTCCTGAGTGGTATGATGGCTGCGTGGTCCCATGGTGTTTATACTTGCGTACTATTGATGAACGTGGTACCTTCAGGCATTTGGAAATTGCTCCCAAGGATGAACCAGACTTGTGGAGGTCTACAATTTTTCTTCTGAGGTCTTGGCTGATTTCTTTTGATTTTCCCATGATGTCAAGCAAAGAGGCACTGAGTTGGAAGGTAGGCCTTGAAATACATCCACAGGTACACCTCCAACTGACTCAAATGATGTCAATTAGCCTATCAGAAGCTTCTAAAACCATGACATCATTTTCTGGAATTTTACAAGCTGTTTAAAGGCACAGTCAACTTAGTGCATGTAAACTTCTGACCCACTGGAATTATGATACAGTGAATTAGAAGTTAAATAATCTGTCTGTAAACATTTGTTGGAAACATTACTTGTGTTATGCACAGAGTAGATGTCCAAACCGACTTGCCAAAACTATAGTTTGTTAACAAGACATTTGTGGAATGGTTGAAAAACGAGTTTTAATGACTCCAACCTAAGTGTATGTAAACTTCACACTTCAACTGTATGTGTTAGACCCTCTCCTTCTGTCTGGTGGAGATATGAGAGAGGGTCCACTCCCAGTCCGGCCACAGCAGGGGTTTCGGCTGCCCACTGACATGCCTGCCTTAACTGTTAGTATTAAATCACTCACCCTAAAGATGGTATCTGATCAGTGTTAAGATCTGTTACTGGAGAGAGCAGTTCAAGTACAATGCACACACACACACGCACACACACATTGGAAGCCTGTATCACCCAGATCTGTAGTAAGCCAGACAGGCTGACGGGTTCATTTCCACAGGCGGAGCAAAGTGAGTGATCAGACTTCACCACACCCCAACTCTCTGTCAGTCAGTCAGTCACACACACACACACACACACACACACAAAGTGAGTGATCAGACTTCACCACACCCCAACTCTCTACACACACACACACACACACACAACAGTGAGTGATCAGACTTCACACACACACCCAACTCTCTGTCAGTCAGTCACACACACACACACACACACACACAGACACACACCCCAACTCTCTGTCACACACACACACACACACACACACACACACACACACACACACACACACACACACACACACACACACACAAAGTGAGTGATCAGACTTCACCACACCCCAACTCTCTATCAGTCAGTCAGTCACACACACACACACACACACACACACACACACACACACACACACACACACACACACACACACACACACACACACACACACACACACACACACACACACACACACACTCACATACAAAGTGAGTGATCAGACTTCACCACACCCCAACTCTCTGTCAGTCAGTCAGTCACACACACACACACACACACAATCACACACACACACGCAAACACACATACAAAGTGAGTGATCAGACTTCACCACACCCCAACTCTCTGTCAGTCAGTCACACACACACACACAATCACACACGCAAACACACATACACACAGTGGTGTGTTTTCTTAGCGAGGGAGGCTCTAAGCCAATTAAAATACACTTAGCAGAGTGTCCGCGTTGTGTTTGGAAAGATAACACAAGGCGGTGACTCCAGTCAACACAATCCATGCAGGGCTACACGGCATCATTGTCTTAATGCACAGTTATATCGTACAGACCAGATACTTATCTGCCCTATGCTACAGTACAAAAACAAGCCTTCACTAGATTCCTTCTCACCAGAAAGAACAATATTAGCTTTGCCATTATGTATTCAGTCTATAAATATCTCATAACACATTAAGTCAAGCGTGGATATGATTTTTAACCTTCAAACACGTATTTAATGACTGATGTCTGTGTTAGAATGGGAGGATGTTGTACAGGTAGGAGATAATATACATGAAAAACACAGAAGTAAGGTGCATACAAAGACTTATTTAAATACACACAGCATGCACACACACATACACATTATATACACAGCATGCACACACACATACACATTATACACACAGCATGCACACACACATACACATTATACACACAGCATGCACACACACATACACATTATACACACAGCATGCACACACACATACACATTATACACACAGCATGCACACACACATACACATTATACACACAGCATGCACACACACATACACATTATACTCACAGCATACACACACACATACACATTAAACACACAGCATGCACACACACATACACATTATACACACAGCATGCACACACACATACACATTATACACACATACACATTATACACACAGCATGCATACACACGTACACATTATACACACAGCATGCATACACACGTACACATTATACACACATACACATTATACACACGGCATGCATACACACGTACACATTATACACACAGCATGCATACACACGTACACATTATACACACAGCACGCATACACACAGCATACATACACACGTACACATTATACATACGGCATGCATACACACGTACACATTATACACACGTACACCTTAAACACACAAAGGTAGAAGGCAAGCAACGACCCAGACACACATGGAGAACAGGCAGCCTCACCCACGCACACACACACACACCCACACACACGTCCAGATGAAGGGTTGAGGGTGCTGATATTAGCAGTGAGTGCTGAGCAGAGACAGGAGCTCCATGTCTGTTCAGTGTTGAAAGTGTTTAAATGAGTGAAAAGTCTGATGTGTTCCAGATGGGACCGGCTTGATCCAGATCATTCTGACAGGCGTGTCTTTGATGTGCTGCTGCCCATTACTGACAGTACCAGGAGACGGGCATATTTCTCCCTAATCACTTCCAACACCACGGCCAGGCCTGGACCACGACTCTGCATCAGCAAAACGGACCCATCCCAGCAAACTTTGTGTGTGTGTGTGTGATTGTGTGAAGTTTGAGTGAGTACATAAAGTAAAATAACACGCATGCCTAGTTACATATTTAGCAGGTTTCTAGACTCACTATCTTTCCAACGATGATGCCTTGCATTGCAGAAACTCCACAAGTAAGGAAAAGAGTTGTATATATAACGTATGCGTTTATGCTGAGTGGAGAAAACCTTTGGACATACATCTCTCTTAGCCAGCTAAATATAGCAGCACAGACAGATAGACAGAAAGAGGGGAATAATCATTTCTCCATTTCCTTCCCCTCCTCTCACTCCCCAGTAAGCCCAGTGGAGGTAATTTCTCAAAGCTCCGCCATGGAGGAGGACTGACTGGATGGCTGGCTGGGGGAACAGGACCACCTTTCTACCCACCTCCTATTCCGATTCTGGGGGTGAGGTGGGGTGAGGAGGGGTGAGATGGGGTGAGGAGGGGTGAGATGGGGTGAGGAGGGGTGAGGAGGGGTGAGATGGGGTGAGGAGGGGTGAGGAGGAGGGGTGAGATGGGGTGAGGTGGGGTGAGGAGGGGTGAGATGGGGTGAGGAGGGGTGAGATGGGGTGAGGAGGGGCAGGGAGGAATCAGTCAGAGATTTTCCTTCTCTCTTTATCTCCTGAAGCTGGGGGAATGCCGAGAGGCCGGCGCTCTGGAATCTGCTGTTTTGTCTGCTTCTCGGTAGAGAGCCGGGTTGAGCCCACTTCGGGGAGCACAGGGGAGAATTCAGAGTGCGGCTGAAGGGCCCTTAACGAGACAATGGCGCGGCCCGGGGACAAAATGAGTGCTTGATGAGGGAGCTGTGGAGAGGCGCAGGTGTCTGAGGTGAAGTATAGAGAGTCTCAGTCCAGCCCCACTTACCACTCCTCTCTCTCTCTCTCTCTCTCTCTCTCTCTCTCTCTCTCTCTCTCTCTCTCTCTCTCTCTCTCTCTCTCTCTCTCTCTCTCTCTCTCTCTCTCTCTCTCTCTCTCTCTCTCTCTCTCTCTCTCTCTCTCTCTCTCTCTCTCTCTCTCTCTCTCTCTCTCTCTCTCTCTCTCTCTCTCTCTCTCTCTCTCTCTCTCTCTCTCTCTCTCTCTCTCTCTCTCTCTCTCTGTCTCTCTCCCTCTCTCTCTCTCTCTCTCTCTCTCTCTCTCTCTCTCTCTCTCTCTCTCTCTCTCTCTCTCTCTCTCTCTCTCTCTCTCTCTCTCTCTCTCTCTCTCTCTCTCTCTCTCTCTCTCTCTCTCTCTCTCTCTCTCTCTCTCTCTCTCTCTCATCCCCCTCTCTCTCTCTCTCTCTCTCTCTCTCTCTCTCTCTCTCTCTCTCTCTCTCTCTCTCCCTCTCTCTCTCTCTGTCTCTCTCTCTATGAGAAATGGAGAAAAACATTCAAAACAGGACACAGGCAGAGCTCACATCAGAGGGGTTGGGTTAAATGCAGAAGACACATTTCAGTTGAATGCATTCAGTTGTACAACAGTTGTACAACTGACTAGGTATCCCCTTTCCCAATTTCCATTGTACCAACAAAAAAAAAGCCAAAAAGCACCAAATGTCTGTGTGCAGTAGTGTTGGGAGAATGCTCATACAAGGGAGGCAGACAGGAAGCAGACTCTGACCTGGGGGTTTACTCTGCATGTCTTGTAATTGCACTCTATCATACTTTGTGCTGGAAAAAGAAAACATCTAAATAAACCCATGTCAGGGCCATGTCGTCCATCCTCCGTCAGATAAGAGGAGAATAATAATACCCATGTTATATAAACACAAACATGGAGGATCACAAATCTGAGTTTATAGTTACCACAACCATAAATTAGCCCCGGCCATTTTTAGCCTGTCCTGCATGGAGAGAGAGAGAGAGAGAGAGGGAGAGGGAGGGAGAGGGAGGGAGAGAAACCTCTGTTTTAAAAGCCATCAGAGCTGTCACTGGGCAGTCAGCACCATGAAGCAGGACATCATCTGGAGAACAGCATTAGAAAAACAACAAGAATGTGACCACAAGAACCCTTGTAGCTGAGGTGGGACTGGACAGACAGCAGGCAGCCAGGCTGTGGGACCGAGCTGAGATGAGGAGAAGAGGATTGCAGCAAAGCGAAGGAGGACAGAAAGAAAGAACAAGTCCCAGCCCCCTAGTGGAAATGTCTCAGGCCAAACACCTCTTTCACAACAGAGAAAAAGGCACACATTGCTTCAAAATCAAATCTTTAAAAATCCTGTTCTGTTTCACTCTGTGTTTCTGTACAAGTGTTTCTTTGTTAGTCTTCTTCAGTAGAATACAAGTAGGGACTGCTGTTGTGTGCCACAATCAAACATTAATTAGACTTTAGCAATGTAACACTCCCACTAAGAATGACACAGAGTAGAGATACTTACTCTTCTTTTTTCCCATGTCCTCTATCGTGTTAGGTGAGATAATTCTCTCCCTGCATCACTAAACTTAGTCTGCTCTGACATTGTGCATTTCCTCGTGGAGAGCCAGCAAACCAATGCTTCAATCCCAGACTGCTATTCTTTCACAGCATCCCTCTCTTTTGCATGGCCCCTGGGAAGACATTACCTTTACACACGCAGCTTCGGTAAAATAAAATAACAAATCGACAATCGGGCTGGCACACAGCAGTCGCTCCCAGGGGCCGGGGGGCCCCGTGAATTACACCCCTCTCTCACGCTCCCCGAGTCTACAACAGGCCTCTGGAATTACCACTGCCAGATTTATCTTATTTTACCCAACTTATTTTCATATCTATTTCCTTTTCTTTGTGAATTAGGCAGTAAATAAAAGGGCGCAGGGTTGCTGGTTGCACAGTGAAATCAGCTGGAATTGGCACATTAAAGCAAGCAGGCGAGGTGCGAGCCGGAGAGCCATCCTCCTGGATTTGGGCAAATTCAGCTGATGCAAAACAAGGAATTAATTTGAGGGGAGTCGGCCCTGCGTGCCGGCCTCGGCCCGCTCTGACAAAGATGAATGGCATCATTCCAAGCGAATGGTAATTTCACTTTTTGTGACAGTGCTTTAGAGCAAAAGCGACTGGGAGAGAGCACAAAGCATTTGCAATCCCATTGAGGGCCACTCGGTACCTGCCTATCAGACACTGCACATAGTTTACCAATCATCTGGTATTGATTGGCTGGAGACTAAAGTTTGAAGATGAATTAGAGAGGGAGAAGGTTAAGTCCTAACCTTGAAAGATTTAGTGTCTATTCAGGCCTGCGGTGTAGGACTCTCCTCGGCTCCCTCGGAGAATAGAGAACTTTTAAATTCAATAGGGGGTGGGAGACACAAAACGTGTCACATTCACCAAGTGAATCCACTGGAAGAAACGCACAAGAACACCCAAAAAGCATAATCTTTCTCCCCAGTTGATAGAAATGGTAATTGTATGTGTGGGATAATACTTTGAAGCCTGGGCTGTGGCCGGACAGACCGCCTCTTTAGGTTAAAAAACGGGGCAACAAAACAGCTCCTTCTTAACGCTTTTGTTCGCTTCTCCACTTCTTTTAAATGTTTACTGAAAAAGAACCTTCAAATCCACTCTCAGCCTCCTGCACAATGTGGCACATCTCGCTCTGCGCTGCATTGAACACATTGTGCTCCGTCAATCGTTCATAATAACCGATTCCCATGAATCACATTTTATTTAACATCCATTTGAATTCCCAGGACTGATTTTCAACAAAAACTGTCAGGAAAACAACAAATGTTATCTGAAAAAAAAGACATACAAATTGAGTAGCCTACAGCCGAGGTGATTCTTTTTGTCTAAGAATCGCAACAGGTGACAAATGGTGGGATTTTAATTAAATTATTTTGCAGAATTAAATAGGCCATAAATATCTCTAAATATCTCCTTTTCTGACCTCTTATCTACTAGTCGGTGTTGGACATCCTCTGACAATCCCACAGGACAACATCATTCCAGCATCTTCCATTTGAGATGCTTCCACACAGTGAAAAGATGCTCCAACATTTCTAACATCCATGTTTAGACAGAGCCAGCAGCGCAGAGGAACCACCAGGCCCGGTTCTCCAGTTCCCCCAGGTCTCCTAGAAGCACTGTGACCCTGCAGGGGGGTTGGAGATTCAAATGTCCAAATGGACCGGTGGGCCTCCCCTCTCAGCTGGGTCATACCACTTAACGGCCCCCGCTCTGGCCCCGGGGTCAGGGATCTATACTCCAGGCCCCTCCAGCACCACTCGACCTCCTGACACAGCTTATCGGAGATGCAGGGCAGCTCTAACCCCTCAAGATGCCTGAGGGTCACAGGTCAACGGTGAAAAGTGTCTGCTTGGTCAGCAGTCCGACAGAGAGGAGAGAATAAACCCCATCAGAGTCCTCGTAAGGAGAATCAGTGAATCACTCCATCATTCTACACTGATAAGCTCTCTCTCTTTATGGACACAATGATAGAGGCGGTAGTCCGCACTCTACAAGACCTACCCTTTGTGAGTATCTCCAACATGGGGAATGGTTTGGGCGGTACTGTACCCTCAGTGACAGAGAAAAGGTGAGGAGTGGAATGAGGGTCGAAGACTGACTTTTTTACACTCCACTGAACCAAACTGAGTCAAGCCGAGCATAACCTCGGTTAACCCAGAACTAAAGTCTCACGCAATTGGTCAGCTGCTCGATTCATTTATGGGTCCATATGTGTTAAGAGATAGAGATGCTAGAACCAGAAGCCCCAACCTCTCTCTTTTCGCAAGTTGTGGGTAAGTCTATGGGCCGAATGTCCCCTCCCCTCCCGAAATTATAAAGATCCTAACACCTGCAAAATCGCCATTTGTCCAAATGACCAGTGACGAAAACCCCAAGGACCGGAACGACTGCTGCTCGTTAGCTGTCAGTGGCCATAGTATAAAAACAGATTGACAGTACCATTTATGTTTCAGTGGTCTGTCCACGAGAGATTAAGCCAAGCACTGCTGAGCTGCACTGGTTAGCCATCCACTACAATTACTGAAATCGTGCTGGAATGGACAATGTGAGAATAAAATACCTGAGACAGCACAGTACAGTTGGGGTCAGCCCTCGAGCGTGAATCAGGCATCAGTTTAAGAGGAAGACGGTAGCTGTGGAATGTTGATGTGCTTCCATGTCCCAGGCAGCTCTGATGAAGAGGAAGTGTGAGTTTGGCTGATGAGGATGCAGGTGTCTGCAGGGACGTATAGACGGACATCCAGGGTTATGGAGGGCAGACGGGGCAGGGCAGTGGACCGAACAGGAGCACGGGGACTGATAACTACCCCTGCCGGGGAAGATAGCGTGTGCCATCTCTCACCACTGGGAAAGGTCATATCATAGTAGCTGTCTAGCCAGACACAGTAAACTAGTAACAGCAATAATGGCATAATTGATACTCTCACTCACACAGAGATATGTTCACATGTTCAGCTCACTCTCAAGAATATGTTCTGATAGACAGTACATTAACATCCGACCGTGCAAAATTACCCGGTGCATATTCACCGAGTGGTCAAGCACCTTCATAATATTGAGTTGCATCCTCTTTGGTCCTCAGAACAGCCTCAATTCGTCTGGGCCTGGACTCTACAAGGTGTCCAAAGTGTTCCACAGGGATGCTGGCCCATGTTGACTCCAATGCTTCCCAAGGTCAAGATGGCTGGATGTCCTTTGGATGGTGGACCGTTCTTGATACACACGGGAAACTGTTGAGCGTGAAAAGCCCAGCAGCGTTGCAGTTCTTGATCCACTAAAACCGGTGAGCCTGGCACTTACTACCATACCCCGTTCAAAGGCACTTAAATCTTTTGTCTTGCCCATTCACCCTCTGAATGGCACACGTTCAAAATCCATGTCTCAATAAAGGATCATAGTTTTCACCTGAATTCACCTGGTCAGTTCCTAATGTTTTGTGCACTCAGTGTAGATAGGCATTATTATATACAGATATACAGACACACACGCACACAGATAAACACAAACACAGACCAAGACACACACACACAGACACACACACGCAGGGCCCCGGGCTTAACCCTCTCAGCCGGCTTGGCCCTCAGCCCCTGAATGCGTGCAGCACTTAAACTTTCCCCTTTCAAACAGGGGGAGCACAAAGAGAGGAACACACCAGCGGGGCTGCCGATCATCCCTGCACACACACACACGGCTGAGCGCGGACAACAGGCAGGTCCCTGCGCACGCCCAACACACAACAATGTCCTCCCAGGTCCCCCTGGGCTCAAACTGGGCCCGGCCCAGACGCCTAGTACGCTCTGCTCTTATGCAAGACTAGATAAATGACAATTCTTTCGAGAGGGGCATTGGGAAAAGGAGAGAGAGAGGGAGGCGAGCGGCGAGGGGGTCTGTGTCTCTGTGTCTGTGTCTGTGCTGCAGCTGTCCCTCCAGCCGACCGGCCATGCCCCCCTCAGCAGCAGCAGCAGGTTTCTGCCTTCAGAAAAAACACGCTTCATTACGTCCTCTCTCTCCCAGGAGCAGCCAGAGGCCTTTCAGCACAGATAAGCCTCTTAGACATGAAGTAGCGCTCAGAGCAGAGTTTGAGTGACAGGAGGAAGGTTGAGCCATTCATCAGACAATGCTGCATTCTCTGGGCTTTAATCTAGGAGGCGGACAATGATCTGTTTTCTAGGCCTCATCTCTCCTTCTCTCTCTCTTTTTCCCACAGCAGCAGTAGGTGACTGGCGGGAGAGGAAAGAGAGGAGAAAGAATGGTAAGAGCTGGAGAGAGAGAGAGAGAGAGAGAGAGAGAGCTGGAGAGAGAGAGAGAGAGAGAGAGCTGGAGAGAGAGAGAGCTGGAGAGAGAGAGAGAGAGAGAGAGAGAGAGAGAGAGAGAGAGAGAGAGAGAGAGAGAAAACCATTGGAGGCCCAACCAAATCAGAGACCCAACCAAATCATGAGAAAACAAAAATATTATCACTTGACACATTGGAAAGAATTAACAAAAAAACTGAGCAACTAGAATGCTATTTGGCCCTAAACAGAGAGTACACAGTGGCAGAATACCTGACAACTGTGACTGACCCAAACTTAAGGAAAGCTTTGACTATGTACAGACTGAGTGAGCACAGCCTTGCTATTGAGAAAGGTCGCCGTAGGTAGACCTAACACTCAAGAGAAGACCGGCTATATTCACACTGCCCACAAAATTAGGTGGAAACTGAGCTGCACCTCCTAACCTCCTGCCAAATATATGACCATATTAGAGACACATATTTCCCTCAGATTACACAGATCCACAAAGAATTCGAAAACAAACCCAATTTTGGAGAGAGAGAGAGTGAGAGAGAGAGATAGAGAGAGAGAGAGAGCTGCTATCTCCCAATAACTCATGTTTCCCCTCGACGGTCTGGATTGGGGTGGGAGGAAATGGGAGGGAATGGGAGAGGGGGTAAGGGCGAGGGCACAGGGGGTGGAGAGGGGAGGGAATGGGAGAGGGGGTAAGGGCGAGGGCACAGGGGGTGGAGAGGGAGGGGAAGGAGAGGGGTAAGGGCGAGGGCACAGGGGGTGGAGAGGGGAGGGAATGGGAGAGGGGGTAAGGGCGAGGGCACAGGGGGTGGATAGGTGAGGGAATGGGAGAGGGGGGTAGGGGGCGAGGGCACAGGGGGGGTGGAGAGGGGTGGAGAGGGGGGGAAGGGGGGAGAGGGGTAAGGAGGGAATGGGAGAGGGCGAGGGCACAGGGGGTGGAGAGGGGAGGGAATGGGAGAGGGGGTAAGGGCAAGGGCACAGGGGGTGGAGAGGGGAGGGAATGGGAGAGGGGGTAAGGGCGAGGGCACAGGGGGTGGAGAGGGGAAGGAAGGGAGGGGTAAGGGCGGGCACAGGGGGTGGAGGGAAGGACAGGGGGTGGAGGGGGGAGGGAATGGGAGAGGGGGTAAGGGCGAAGGCACAGGGGGTGGAGAGGGGAGGGAATGGGAGAGGGGATAAGGGCGAGGGCACAGGGGGTGGAGAGGGGAGGGAATGGGAGAGGGGGTAAGGGCGAGGGCACAGGGGTTGGAGAGGGGAGGGGAAGGAGAGCAGTAGGCAGAGAGGAATCAATCACAGACAACGTGGACAATGTGGCTGTGATGGTTCATTGGTGCTGGGTGATGGACAGGCAGGTGAGCGGTGCTCGGTGACGTGACTAACTCCACTACGACACTTTATCCCTCTCATCTTCCTCGGGCAAACGACACAGCGGCCCGACACCCATTGTGTGTCAACCTCACCACCTATATATACCAAGTCAACAACATGACGCGGTGCATAACAAAACACTGTTTCAGAAACGTTGGAAGACGTTAGATCAACAGTTTACTGATTGCTCATATTATCTGAATCCAGAGGAAGAAGGAAGAGAGATTCTATAGTCATACAGACTAGTGGGGACGACACAGCGAGAACGTGCCAAGTCAAGTCAAGGGCCTCAGTTAGATTATTTTAGAACCACCTCACACTTCAGCCAGGTTTGTTTTGCTCCGTCGAGAGTATAAACATCCACACCTCTTTTACAATAAACAGCAGCAAAGCCGCACGGATCCACGGCCGTGAAGCTCTGAAGCTCAGTGAAGTAACTGCAGATAGACTGACTACTGCCCTTATACACACGGAAACATGTCATTCAGATCGACGCCTGGAAAAACCCTCGGTGTTTGACTGAAGTGTCAATCACCGGGCTACTTATTACTCTGATAACTTGTAACTAAACTGTCTGATTACTCCTGTTTCAGTGGGGATACTGTTGTACCGAGTGGCTGGGTTGACACTGGTTATTCTGGCTGTTATAGTGACTCTGATTGAAAAGTCTCTTCTGTGATGTGCCATTATTTACACAGGTAAGTCGTTTTAAGTGGAATTGGCAGCGTTTTAACAACATTAAATCTTATTGAAATCTGTTCATCATACGACCCCAGGAAGAATATGACACCGTTTTACATTTTCTGACAAGAGAACACATTTTCAAGTTTTCATACTTTTATAGAATGTGTGGGACTGTCGTACAGTGAGGCATAATGTGAACATTCTATAGCAATATAGAGCGGGAAAGTGGCCGTGCGTTTGGACAAATAATAGACACTGCAGTAAATAAAACCTAATAAAAACATGTCGGTCTTGTCCAGGTCTGGACTTTAAACAGACCGGTGGGCCATAACCAATCAGAGCTACAGTAGGCCTACTGTATGCAAATAAGCCATTTGCCACACGGGCCTGCCATCATTCACGTTGAACTGGACTGTGTGTTTACAGGCAGTAACAGAATCTCAGGTCAATGAAAATGACCTTGCCTTGAATCCATCAATAGCCTGGGCCTTGGTGTGTGGAGACATGTTGTAGGCTACAATATGAGGAGGAAATGAGAGTTCTAAAAAGCAGTTCCACTGAACTCACCCAATGATGCTGAGTTCACTTGCTGGAGATGGCCTATTCTCATGCCAAAAGCCTATCTCTCTCTCGTTTTACTTTGTAAAGTGCGTTTTGGGAGTTGATCAGTATTTTGGTAGCCTACAGCAGACAGGTTAGCGTCTTCTCGTTTCAGCCGAAGCCATCTGCTTTCCATCCGGTGTTTTCCCGCGACTGCATTTTAAATATTGCAAAAGGCGTGTTTTGTCTGCATGCCGTTTGTTCACTGATATATTTGCCGCCCGTTTCCGACTGTAGGTTGTACCTTGTTATTGGGCTAAATCCACAGCCAGGCTATTTTCTAAAAGAAGCTATTGATTCTCTGGCTTAATTTATAGGCCTTCTCATGGTGTAGTAGGACTTTATGAATTATTAAAAGTATTTCTGAACAGACAGCAGTAATTCTATATCTTTGGCAAATGTATGTTTATGTATCAGGGTGCAGCTCCTCCAGAAACCCTCACTATGATTTTACCAGGAAATAAATGATGAAGTGCAACGATGGAGAGATGAGAGGTGCAGGCTCATGTCTATCAGAGCAGAGAGATGAGAGGTGCAGGCTCATGTCTATCAGAGCAGAGAGATGAGAGGTGCAGGCTCATGTCTATCAGAGCAGAGAGATGAGAGGTGCAGGCTCATGTCTATCAGAGCAGACAGATGAGAGGTGCAGGCTCATGTCTATCAGAGCAGAGAGATGAGAGGTGCAGGCTCATGTCTATCAGAGCAGAGCTCAGATGAGAGGTGCAGGCTCAGGCTCATGTCTATCAGAGCAGAGAGATGAGAGGTGCAGGCTCATGTCTATCAGAGCAGAGAGATGAGAGGTGCAGGCTCATGTCTATCAGAGCAGAGAGATGAGAGGTGCAGGCTCATGTCTATCAGAGCAGAGAGATGAGAGGTGCAGGCTCATGTCTATCAGAGCAGAGAGATGAGAGGTGCAGGCTCATGTCTATCAGAGCAGAGAGATGAGAGGTGCAGGCTCATGTCTATCAGAGCAGAGAGATGAGAGGTGCAGGCTCATGTCTATCAGAGCAGAGAGATGAGAGGTGCAGGCTCATGTCTATCAGAGCAGAGAGATGAGAGGTGCAGGCTCATGTCTATCAGAGCAGAGAGATGAGAGGTGCAGGCTCATGTCTATCAGAGCAGAGAGATGAGAGGTGCAGGCTCATGTCTATCAGAGCAGAGAGATGAGGTGAGGCTCATGTCAGAGCAGGTGCAGGCTCATGTCTATCAGAGCAGAGAGATGAGAGGTGCAGGCTCATGTCTATCAGAGCAGAGAGATGAGAGGTGCAGGCTCATGTCTATCAGAGCAGAGAGATGAGAGGTGCAGGGTCATGTCTATCAGAGCAGAGAGATGAGAGGTGCAGGCTCATGTCTATCAGAGCAGACAGATGAGAGGTGCAGGCTCATGTCTATCAGAGCAGAGAGATGAGAGGTGCAGGCTCATGTCTATCAGAGCAGAGAGATGAGAGGTGCAGGCTCATGTCTATCAGAGCAGAGAGATGAGAGGTGCAGGCTCATGTCTATCAGAGCAGAGAGATGAGAGGTGCAGGCTCATGTCTATCAGAGCAGAGAGATGAGAGGTGCAGGCTCATGTCTATCAGAGCAGAGAGATGAGAGGTGCAGGCTCATGTCTATCAGAGCAGACAGATGAGAGGTGCAGGCTCATATCTATCAGAGCAGAGAGATGAGAGGTGCAGGGTCATGTCTATCAGAGCAGAGAGATGAGAGGTGCAGGCTCATGTCTATCAGAGCAGACAGATGAGAGGTGCAGGCTCATGTCTATCAGAGCAGAGAGATGAGAGGTGCAGGCTCATGTCTATCAGAGCAGAGGGAGGGAGAGAGACCATAGAAAGTTAATCTCATTCTAGTTCTGTGAGAGATACAGGTGCGTTTCACAGCCACGCGTTGGTCTCAAACATACTGTATGGCTACAATGTTGTGCAAACCATAAGCCTGGGCCGGCCCAACCCGAATCAACTCTAGAATATCAGGCCAGGGATGAAAATCGACTTTTTCACATTATGTTAAAAAATAAGAGAATTAACGAATAGTGAACATTATTTTCATTCCACGAGAGGTACCGGATCCGGCAAAATAGGTTCCGGAAGGAAACAGTCCAAACCGGAGAGGTGCTGGATCTTGTTCGGGCAGGATCCGGCTCAAAGGAAGCACCGCTTCCTCCACGTTATGGAATGTTGAGTCAAAGACAACCTATTTTTAAAACCGCTAAGAAAGTTGATTTGTAGCTTAAACTGGGAATTTTATCAATTTTTACTGATATTATGATTGTCTGTTTGTTTCATATCTGCAAGGTAGTTAAAACACTGTCAGTTCCACTTTAAGAACACATTCTTATTGGCAATGATGACTTATGCAGTGCCAGGTTCATTGAGAAAAAAAGTCTTAAATGGAAACACCAACACACTGTATGTGATGCATACAAGAATGCCAATGCCTCAAACATTGAGTAAATGTTTGTATCTGTGTGTGTGTGTGTGTGTGTGTGTGTGTGTGTGTGTGTGTGTGTGTGTGTGTGTGTGTGTGTGTGTGTGTGTGTGTGTGTGTGTGTGTGTGTGTGTGTGTGTGTGTGAGTGAGTGAGTGAGTGAGTGAGTGAGAGAGATGGCCTGCTAACCTCAGTTTCAGCTGTTAAGAGCAGCATAGGGACAAAGGGGACCTTCATCCTTCTAACAACCTCCATACTTCCCCACCACTGACGTCCCAATATACACACACACACACACACACACACACACACACACACACACACACACACACACACACACACACACACACACACACACACACACACACCCGCAGGAGCCGTTCAACGTGTGCCCAGCACCTTGGGTCCCTATCTCTCCCCCTCTCATCCACTTCCCTCGCACCACATCAGAATCCCAGCACCTTGGGTCCCTATCTCTCCCCCTCTCATCCACTTCCCTCGCACCACATCAGAATCCCAGCACCTTGGGTCCCTATCTCTCCCCATCAGAATCCCTCATCCACTTCCCTCGCATCCACATCAGAATCCCAGCACCTTGGGTCCCTATCTCTCCCCCTCTCATCCACTTCCCTCGCACCACATCAGAATCCCAGCACCTTGGGTCCCTATCTCTCCCCCTCTCATCCACTTCCCTCGCACCACATCAGAATCCCAGCACCTTGGGTCCCTATCTCTCCCCCTCTCATCCACTTCCCTCGCACCACATCAGAATCCCAGCACCTTGGGTCCCTATCATCCACTTCCCCCCCACATCATCCACTTCCCCCTCTCATCCACCACATCAGAATCCCAGCACCTTGGGTCCCTATCTCTCCCCTCTCATCCACTTCCCTCGCACCACATCAGAATCCCAGCACCTTGGGTCCCTATCTCTCCCCTCTCATCCACTTCCCTCGCACCACATCAGAATCCCAGCACCTTGGGTCCCTATCTCTCCCCCTCTCATCCACTTCCCTCGCACCACATCAGAATCCCAGCACCTTGGGTCCCTATCTCTCCCCTCTCATCCACTTCCCTCGCACCACATCAGAATCCCAGCACCTTGGGTCCCTATCTCTCCCCCTCTCATCCACTTCCCTCGCACCACATCAGAATCCCAGCACCTTGGGTCCCTATCTCTCCCCCTCTCATCCACTTCCCTCGCACCACATCAGAATCCCAGCACCTTGGGTCCCCCTCATCCATCTCAGAATCCCAGCACCTTGGGTCCCCTCTCATCCACTTCCCTCGCACCACATCAGAATCCCAGCACCTTGGGGGTCCCTCATCCACTTCCCTCGCACCACATCAGAATCCCAGCACCTTGGGTCCCTATCTCTCCCCACCTCATCCACTTCCCTCGCACCACATCAGAATCCCAGCACCTTGGGTCCCTATCTCTCCCCGTCTCATCCACTTCCCTCGCACCACATCAGAATCCCAGCACCTTGGGTCCCTATCTCTCCCCTCTCATCCACTTCCCTCGCACCACATCAGAAATCCCAGCACCATTGCACCACATCAGAATCCCAGCATCTCTCCCCCTCTCATCCACTTCCCTCGCACCACATCAGAATCCCAGCACCTTGGGTCCCTATCTCTCCCCCTCTCATCCACTTCCCTCGCACCACATCAGAATCCCAGCACCTTAACCCTTAACATCTCATAGGCTCCACGCACCTTTTCCCCTCCAGTTAGCCCAGACCTAAAGAACTCCCTTTCTGTACCAACCACCATCTGCACACACCCCAAGCACACATCGCTAGCACCATGAGATACAAACTATGTGGCTCTACACCTCCCTAGCCGTACACTTATAGAGGTATGATTATAGACGTAAACATGCATATGCATATGCATGTAGACAGACAGACAGACAGACAGACAGACAGACAGACAGACAGACTCACATGACAGACAGACAGACAGACAGACAGACAGACAGACAGACAGACAGACAGACTCACATGACAGACAGACAGACAGACAGACAGACAGACAGACAGACAGACAGACAGACAGACAGACAGACAGACAGACAGACAGACATGACAGACTAACGGAGATGGACACACTCTCGGAGACAACTAGACAATGGCCGCCTTCACCACAGATCAGCGTGTTTCTGTCCCCCGTCTGTCCTGAGCACAAATGCCCCCGTCCCACTACTTCCAGCCGCCCCACTCTTACATCTCCTGACCTCCCAGGCAGCCTTTGAACACAGACGCTTTGCTTTCTGTCACATGTCAGCGTATCACAGCTCCAGAAGAGCCCCTCTCTGTCTGTGTACACAACGGACACACCGGGCAATGAATGGGCTTCTGTTGGGGCCACTCTAATGACTTGGTTTAGAGATGTTGTGGCTTACGTCAGGAAACACCAGTCATGTGCGCTGGCCAACAGGCCTCTATGGCCGACTGGCTCGCCCAATGAGGGCACTGCGAGTCGACCAGGCCCTCTGAGTCCCATTCAACTCCCCTCCCTCCTCTCTCCCCTTTTCCTCCCCCATCTTGATCTAGTTTACAGGTCTGGTGAGGGGGAAAGGGAAATTGGGGGGGGGGGGCTCTCTCTGATACCCAGCCGTATAAAACACACCACAAGTTTTCACTGGAACTGGGTAATGAGGCTCACCTCTGACCCCTGGCTGATGACTTCCATACCTGTGGATGTGCAAGGGTATGTGTGTGTGTGTGTGTGTGTGTGTGTGTGTGTGTGTGTGTGTGTGTGTGTGTGTGTGTGTGTGTGTGTGTGTGTGTGTGTGTGTGTGTGTGTGTGTGTATCTGCAGCTGGTGGCTAACAGGGAAATGACTAATGACAGAAATAACAGGGCGGGAATTACAAGAAAAAGAGAGACTGTAACAAGGAAAAGAGAGAGAGAGAGACTGTAACAAGGAAAAGGGAGAGACTGTAACAAGAAAAAAAAAAGACTGTAACAAAAAAGAGAGAGACTGTAACAAGGAAAAAGAGAGAGAGACTGTAACAAGGAAAAGAGAGAGAGACTGTAACAAGTAAAAGAGAGAGACTGTAACAAGGAAAAAGAGAGAGAGACTGTAACAAGGAAAAGAGAGAGACTGTAACAAGGAAAAGAGAGAGACTGTAACAAGGAAAAGAGAGAGAGAGACTGTAACAAGGAAAAGAGAGAGAGAGACTGTAACAAGGAAAAGAGAGAGAGAGACTGTAACAAGGAAAAGAGAGAGAGAGACTGTAACAAGGAAAAGAAAGACTGTAACAAGGAAAAGAGAGACTGTAACAAGGAAAAGAGAGAAACGAAAAGAGAGAGAGAGACTGTAACAAGGAAAAGAGAGAGAGAGACTGTAACAAGGAAAAGAGAGACTGTAACAAGTAAAAGAGAGAGACTGTAACAAGGAAAATAGAAAGAGACTGTAACAAGGAAAAGAGAGACTGTAACAAGGAAAAGAGAGAGACTTTAACAACGAAAAGAGAGAGAGACTGTAACAAGGAAAAGAGAGAGAGACTGTAACAAGAAAGAGAGAGACTGTAACAAGTAAAAAGAGAGAACTGTAACAAGAAAGAGAGACTGTAACAAGGAAAGAGAGAGACTGTAACAAGTAAAAAGAGACTGTAACAAGAAAAAGAGAGAGACTGTAACAAGAAAAAGAGAGAGACTGTAACAAGTAAAAGAGAGAGACTGTAACAAGGAAAAAAGAGAGAGACTGTAACAAGGAAAAAGAGAGAGACTGTAACAAGGAAAAAAGAGAGAGACTGTAACAAGGAAAAAGAGAGAGAGACTGTAACAAGGAAAAAGAGAGAGACTGTAACAAGGAAAAAAGAGAGAGACTGTAACAAGGAAAAAGAGAGAGAGACTGTAACAAGGAAAAGAGAGAGACTGTAACAAGGAGAGAGACTGTAACAAGGAAAAAGAGAGAGACTGTAACAAGGAAAAGAGAGAAACTGTAACAAGGAAAAAGAGAGACTGTAACAAGGAAAAAAGAGAGAGACTGTAACAAGGAAAAAGAGAGAGACTGTAACAAGGAAAAGAGAGAGACTGTAACAAGGAAAAAAGAGAGAGACTGTAACAAGGAAAAGAGAGAGTAACAAGGAGACTGTAACAAGGAAAAAAGAGAGAGACTGTAACAAGGAAAAGAGAGAGAGAGACTGTAACAAGGAAAAGAGAGAGAGACTGTAACAAGGAAAAGAGAGAGAGAGACTGTAACAAGGAAAAGAGAGAGAGACTGTAACAAGGAAAAGAGAGACTGTAACAAGGAAAAGAGAGAGACTTTAACAAGGAAAAGAGAGAGAGAGACTGTAACAAGGAAAAGAGAGAGAGAGACTGTAACAAGGAAAAGAGAGAGAGACTGTAACAAGGAAAGAGAGAGAGAGACTGTAACAAGGAAAAGAGAGAGAGAGACTGTAACAAGGAAAAGAGAGAGAGAGACTGTAACAAGGAAAAGAGAGAGACTGTAACAAGGAAAGAGAGAGACTGTAACAAGGAAAAGAGAGAGAGACTGTAACAAGGAAAAGAGAGAGAGACTGTAACAAGGAAAAAAGAGAGAGACTGTAACAAGGAAAAGAAGAGACTGTAACAAGGAAAAAGAGAGACTGTAACAAGGAAAAAAGAGAGAGACTTAACAAGAAAAAGAAGAGAGAGACTGTAACAAGGAAAAGAGAGAGACTGTAACAAGGAAAAGAGAGAGACTGTAACAAGGAAAAAGAGAGAGAGACTGTAACAAGGAAAAAGAGAGAGAGAGACTGTAACAAGGAAAGACTGTTAAGAGAGACTGTAACAAGGAAAAGAGAGACTGTAACAAGGAAAAAGAGAGACTGTAACAAGGAAAAGAGAGAGAGACTGTAACAAGGAAAAGAGAGAGAGACTGTAACAAAGAGAAGACTGTAACAAGAAAAGAGAGAGACTGTAACAAGGAAAAGAGAGAGACTGTAACAAGGAAAAGAGAGAGAGAGTAACAAGGAAAAAGAGAGAGACTGTAACAAGGAACAGAGAGAGAGACTGTAACAAGGAAGAGAGAGAGACTGTAACAAGGAAAAGAGAGAGAGACTGTAACAAGGAAAAGAGAGAGACTGTAACAAGTTAAAGAGAGAGAGAGACTGTAACAAGGAAGAGAGAGAGAGACTGTAACAAGGAAGAGAGAGAGAGACTGTAACAAGGAAGAGAGAGAGAGACTGTAACAAGGAAAAAGAGAGAGAGACTGTAACAAGGAAAAGAGAGAAGACTGTAACAAGGAAAAGAGAGAGAGAGACTGTAACAAGGAAAAAGAGAGAGAGACTGTAACAAGGAAAAAGGAAAAGTAACAAGGAGAGAGAGACTGTAACAAGGAAAAGAGAGAGAGAGACTGTAACAAGGAAAAGAGAGAGAGACTGTAACAAGGAAAAAGAGAGAGAGACTGTAACAAGGAAAAAGAGAGAGAGACTGTAACAAGGAAAAAAGAGAGAGACTGTAACAAGGAAAAAAGAGAGAGACTGTAACAAGGAAAAAGAGAGAGAGACTGTAACAAGGAAAAGAGAGAAACTGTAACAAGGAAAAGAGAGAGACTGTAACAAGGAAAAAAGAGAGAGACTGTAACAAGGAAAAAGAGAGAGACTGTAACAAGGTAAAAGAAAAGAGAGAGACTGTAACAAGGAAAAAGAGAGAGACTGTAACAAGGAAAAGAGAGAGACTGTAACAAGGAAAAAGAGAGAGACTGTAACAAGGAAAGAGAGAGACTGTAACAAGTAAAAGAAGAGACTGTAAAAGGAAAAGAGAGAGACTGTAACAAGGAAAAGAGAGAGACTGTAACAAGGAAAAAGAGAGAGACTGTAACAAGGAAAAGAGAGAGAGACTGTAACAAGGAAAAGAGAGAGACTGTAACAAGGTAAAAAGAGAGAGAGACTGTAACAAGGAAAGAGAGAGAGACTGTAACAAGGAAAGAGAGAGAGACTGTAACAAGGAAAAGAGAGAGACTGTAACAAGGAAAAGAGAGAGAGACTGTAACAAGGTAACAAAAAGAGAGAGAGAGACTGTAACAAGGAAAGAGAGAGAGACTGTAACAAGGAAGAGAGAGAGAGACTGTAACAACAAGAGACTATAAAAGAAAAGAGAGAGACTGTAACAAGTCAAAAGAGAGAGAGAGACTGTAACAAGGAAAAAGAGAGAGACTGTAACAAGGAAACAAGACTGTAACAAGGAAAAGAGAGAGAGACTGTAACAAGGAAAGAGAGAGAGAGACTGTAACAAGGAAAAAGAGAGAGACTGTAACAAGGAAAAGAGAGAGACTGTAACAAGGAAAAGAGAGAGAGAGACTGTAACAAGGAAAAGAGAGAGACTGTAACAAGGAAAAGAGAGACTGTAACAAGGAAAAGAGAGACTGTAACAAGGAAGAGAGAGACTGTCACAAGGAAAAGAGAGAATGTAACAAGGAAGAGAGAGAGAGACTGTAACAAGGAAAAGAGAGAGAGACTGTAACAAGGAAAAGAGAGAGAGACTGTAACAAGGAAAAGAGAGAGAGAGACTGTAACAAGGAAAAGAGAGAGAGAGAGACTGTAACAAGGAAAAGAGAGAGAGAGACTGTAACAAGGAAAAGAGAGAGAGAGACTGTAACAAGGAAAAGAGAGAGAGACTGTAACAAGGAAAAGAGAGAGAGTGTCAGGATTTGGCCAGGGTTGTTCCGGGTTTTTGTCAGTAGATGTCCCCATTGTGCTTTTTGTCCCTGTGTTTTTCCCTTGATCCCCATTATTGTTTGCACCTGTGTCTCGTTTACCCTGATTGTATTTAAACCCTTTGTTTCCCTCAGTTCTGTGCTCTGTGTTTGTATGTTAGCACCCTGCCCTAGTGTTCTGTGTGCTCTTGTCGATTCCGGGTGAAGTTCTTGTGGTATTCTGTTTTTTGTTTTTGTTTATTTTTTGGTGAGTTTCTTTTGAGGTCTTTTTGTGTTTTTCCTACCACCTTTTGGATTTGCCATTTTTTGTATTTTAGGATTTTTTCTTTATTAAATACACCGTCTTAAGTACTGCTGTGTCTGCCTCATCTTTTGGGTTCTGCTGACTATTCGTGGCTCAGTTGGTTAAGTGACTGTTTCTCACTCCGGAGACCCAGGTTCGAAACCGGGTCCTGACAGAAACACAGAGCCAAAAATGAACCCAGAGGCAGCCAGTTCCCAGGACCTTTTTGCCACGCTGTCCCACCACCAGGAGACTGTCCAACGCCACGAAGCCGCCCTGGTTCAGCAAGAGGCCTTAATGTCTAGACATTCTCATCTTCTGTCGGAGATGCTGACTTCCATAAAGCAGATATCTGATCGACTTACCCCGGCAACGGTTCCCGTCCCAGTACCTCAGGTTCACGTACCCATGGCAGTTAACCCCCTGGCTGAACCTCGTCTTCCACCTCCCCAACGGTTCTCAGGTGATCCAAGTGCTTGTAAAGGCTTTCTCACTCAATGTTCTCTCTCCTTTGAGCTGCAACCTTCGTCATTTCCCACCGACCGGTCTAAGATCGCATATATCATTACCCTGCTGTCAGAAAAAGCCCTGGCCTGGGCTACTGCTGTGTGGGATGCCCATAGTTCCTGCTGTGCCAGCTACTCTGCCTTTGCTGAGGAATTCAAACGAGTGTTTCAAGGCCCAAGCAGTGGTTCTGACTCAGCCAAACAGCTCCTGACTCTCCATCAAGGTTGGCGCAGCGTGACGGACTATGCCATCCAGTTCCGCACGGTGGCAGCAGCGAGTGGCTGGAACAACGAGGCGCTCACGGTGTGCTTTCTGAAAGGCCTTTCCGACACTATCCAAGATGAACTGGCCACTCGGGAACCACCGGACAATCTCGAGTCCCTGATCAAGTTGGCCTCACGCATTGACCAGCGTCTGAGAGAGAGAGAACTCAACCGTAGACCTCTAGCCCCTATCAGTCCCAGCTTCGAGTCCCCACCTTTATCATCGCTGGCTCCACCGGAACCCAGGCAGATTGGACGCATCTCCCAGGCTGAGAGAGACCGCCGGATGAGGGAGCGACGCTGTCTATATTGCGGCAAACCGGGCCATTTCCGTTCCACGTGTCCCGGGCTCCAGGGAAACGCTCTGTCCCGTACAGACCGGGGGAACTGTAACGGGAAACATAACCTCCTCCCATCCGTCCAACTCCCGTCTGCTCATTCCAGTCACCCTCTCCTGGGACAACCACAAGCTTCACCTTCAAGCCTTGGTAGACTCTGGAGCCGCAGGTAACTTCATGGATGGTGTCTGGGCGAAGGAGAATGGCGTTCCCTCTGAACCTCTAAGTGACCCCATGAGGGTTACTACATTGGATGGAAGCCCTTTGGGATCTGGACTTGTCACTCATGTCACTACCTCCTTGAGACTTTCAGTTTCACAACACCAGGAATTGATGAACTTTCATTTGATCTCCTGTTCCGAGTTCCCTCTCGTCCTTGGATACCCCTGGCTTCACAGCCATAACCCTCACATCGACTGGTCTGTGGGCACTATCAAGCAGTGGGGTCCTACGTGCCAAGCTACTTGTATTTTCCAGAATTCCCGAGTTCTACTCCCGAGTCTTTAGAATCCATCGACCTGACCCGAGTTCCCGAGTGTTACCATGACCTCAAACTGGTGTTTAGCAAACAGAGGGCCACCATGCTACCACCCCATAGATCTTACGATTGCCCCATCGACCTGTTTCCGGGCACTTGCCCCCCAGGGGTCGGATCTTTTCCCTATCTCCACCCGAACGAGCTGCTATGGATACCTACATCAAGGACTCTCTGGAAGCAGGCCTCATGCGTCCATCAACCTCCCCGGCGGGAGCAGGGTTTTTCTTTGTGGCCAAGAAAGATGGTGGATTACGTCCTTGCATCGACTACCGGGGACTCAATGACATAACCGTCCGTAACCGTTACCCGCTACCCCTTATGGCCACAGCCTTCGAGCTGCTCCAGGAAGCAGTTGTTTTCACTAAGCTTGACCTGCGGAACGCATACCATCTTGTGCGGATCAGACCTGGTGACGAGTGGAAGACCGCTTTCAACACGCCTACTGGTCACTATGAATACTTGGTGATGCCCTTCGGCCTGACCAACGCCCCAGCGGTGTTCCAAGCGCTCATAAACGATGTGCTTAGGGATATGCTTAACATATTTGTGTTCGTTTACTTGGATGACATCCTCATCTTTTCGAGCTCCCTTCAAGAACACACTAAGCATGTCAGACAAGTACTCAAACGCCTTCTGGACAGCCATCTGTACGTTAAGCCGGAAAAATGTGAATTCCATTCATCCCGAGTACAATTCCTGGGATTTGTAGTGGAACCCGGTCGAGTCCAAATGGACCCTAGGAAGGTAGAGGCGGTAGCGGATTGGCCCACCCCCAAATCCGTTAAGGATGTTCAGCGTTTCCTGGGCTTCACAAACTTTTACCGCAAGTTCATCAAGAACTTCAGTTTGGTGGCAGCTCCTCTCTCAGCTTTAACCAAAGGTGGCAATGCAAGGTTTGTGTGGGGAAGAGATGCTGAGACGGCCTTCCAAGGACTCAAGCAGCGCGTCCTCTCTGCTCCCATCCTGATACTACCGACTACGGATGAACCATTTGTGGTGGAGGTAGACGCATCTGAGGTTGGTGTTGGAGCTGTCCTGTCTCAGAGGGGTGAAGACAAGAAGCTTCATCCGTGCGCTTTCTTCTCACACCGGCTTACCCCGACTGAGAGGAACTACGATGTGGGGGATCGTGAACTCCTAGCGGTTAAGATGGCATTGAAGGAATGGAGACACTGGCTCGAGGGGGCTTCTCACCCGTTTCAAGTGCTTACGGACCACAAAAATCTGGAGTATATCCAGCAGGCGAAGCGATTGAACTCTAGACAAGCTAGATGGTCTCTTTTCTTCAATCGATTCCAGTTTATCCTCACCTATCGGCCCGGGTCGAAGAATCTCAAACCGGATGCCCTGTCCCGAGTCTACGCTCCTGCCATTCGAGATGACACGGACATGCCTGTCCTTCCTGCTGCTAAGATTGTGGCTCCGATCTCGTGGCAAGTTGAGGATACTGTGAGACGTGCTCAAGCTAGCGAACCGGACCCTAAAGGAGGCCCTGCCAATCGGTTGTTTGTCCCCAAGGCAGTGAGGACTCAGGTCCTTCTGTGGGGGCACTCCTCTCGCCTCACCTGTCATCCGGGCGTAGGTCGCACCTTGGAGTTCATCCAGCGTAAGTTCTGGTGGCCTACCATAAGAGAAGACGTTGCCACTTTCGTCAATGCCTGCCCCGTGTGCTGCCAGGGCAAATCTTCTCACCTCCGCCCTCAAGGACTCCTTCACCCTTTACCTGTTCCCCACAGACCCTGGTCCCATATCTCATTGGACTTTATTACTGGACTTCCTCCATCCCATGGCAATACTACTATCCTAGTCATAATCGACAGGTTTTCAAAGGCGGCCAGGTTCGTCCCTCTGACTAAGTTACCTTCTGCCAAGGAAACGGCTGAGTTGGTAATTAATCATGTGTTCCGAGTCTTCGGCATTCCTCAAGATGTGGTTTCTGACAGAGGTCCCCAGTTCGCCTCAAGGTTTTGGAAGGCCTTCTGCCAACTCATGGGGGCTTCTGCCAGTCTATCTTCAGGGTACCATCCGGAGTCCAACGGCCAAACAGAGAGGATGAATCAAGAGCTGGAAACCACCCTCCGATGTATGACTCGTGACAACCCGTCCACATGGTCATCCTTTATTGTTTGGGCCGAATACGCGCACAACACCTTGCGCTCCTCCTCCACTGGTATGTCCCCGCACGAGTGTCAGTTTGGCTATGCTCCTCCATTGTTCCCGGACCAGGAGGCAGAAGTCAGAGTGCCTTCAGCCTTGAGGTTCGTCAGACGCTGTCGGCTTATGTGGAGGAAGACCCGTCTTAATCTGATGCGTTCCTCACAGAGGTATCAACAACAAGCCAACAGACGTCGCCGTCCCGGGCCTACCCTGCGCCCCGGCCAGAGAGTCTGGCTTTCCACAAGAGACTTACCTCTACGGGTGGAGTCTCGCAAGCTGTCCCAAAAATACATCGGTCCCTTCAAGGTTGCCAGGAGAGTTAACCCAGTTTCTTATCGCCTACACTTACCCAGATCCCTTAAGATTAATCCCACATTTCACGTGTCATTGTTAAAACCTGTTGTTTTTTCTCCCCTTGTCCCGGCAGACAGACCTCCGCCTCGTGTCATTGGAGGCCAGCCGGCTTATACCGTCCACCGGATACTGGATTCCCGCCGGGTGCAGCGGTCCTGGCAGTATCTGGTGGACTGGGAAGGCTACGGTCCTGAGGAGCGCTCCTGGGTTCCTGCCAAAGACATCCTGGACCCTGACCTCATTCGTCAGTTCAGGGTCCTCCACCCTGAGAGAGCTGGTAGGAACGTCAGGAGCCGTTCCTAGGGGGGGGATTCTGTCAGGATTTGGCCAGGGTTGTTCCGGGTTTTTGTCAGTAGATGTCCCCATTGTGCTTTTTGTCCCTGTGTTTTTCCCTTGATCCCCATTATTGTTTGCACCTGTGTCTCGTTTACCCTGATTGTATTTAAACCCTTTGTTTCCCTCAGTTCTGTGCTCTGTGTTTGTATGTTAGCACCCTGCCCTAGTGTTCTGTGTGCTCTTGTCGATTCCGGGTGAAGTTCTTGTGGTATTCTGTTTTTTGTTTTTGTTTATTTTTTGGTGAGTTTCTTTTGAGGTCTTTTTGTGTTTTTCCTACCACCTTTTGGATTTGCCATTTTTTGTATTTTAGGATTTTTTCTTTATTAAATACACCGTCTTAAGTACTGCTGTGTCTGCCTCATCTTTTGGGTTCTGCTGACTATTCGTGGCTCAGTTGGTTAAGTGACTGTTTCTCACTCCGGAGACCCAGAGAGACTGTAACAAGGAAAAGAGAGAGACTGTAACAAGGAAAAGAGAGAGACTGTAACAATGGAAAGAGAGAGAGACTGTAACAAGGAAAAGAGAGAGAGACTGTAACAAGGAAAAGAGAGAGAGAGAGACTGTAACAAGGAAAAGAGAGAGAGAGACTGTAACAAGGAAAAGAGAGAGACTGTAACAAGGAAAAGAGAGAGAGAGACTATAACAAGGAAAAGAGAGAGACTGTAACAAGGAAAAGAGAGAGAGACTGTAACAAGGAAAAGAGAGAGAGAGACTGTAACAAGGAAAAGAGAGAGACTGTAACAAGGAAAAGAGAGAGAGAGACTGTAACAAGGAAAAGAGAGAGAGACTGTAACAAGGAAAAGAGAGAGAGACTGTAACAAGGAAAAGAGAGACTGTAACAAGGAAAAGAGAGAGAGAGACTGTAACAAGGAAAAGAGAGAGAGAGACTGTAACAAGGAAAAGAGAGAGAGACTGTAACAAGGAAAAGAGAGAGAGACTGTAACAAGGAAAAGAGAGAGAGACTGTAACAAGGAAAAGAGAGAGAGACTGTAACAAGGAAAAGAGAGAGAGACTGTAACAAGGAAAAGAGAGAGAGAGACTGTAACAAGGAAAAGAGAGAGAGAGAGACTGTAACAAGGAAAAGAGATAGAGACTGTAACAAGGAAAAGAGAGAGAGACTGTAACAAGGAAAAGAGAGAGAGAGACTGTAACAAGTAAAAGAGAGAGACTGTAACAAGGAAAAGAGAGAGAGACTGTAACAAGGAAAAGAGAGAGACTGTAACAAGGAAAAGAGAGAGACTGTAACAAGGAAAAGAGAGAGACTGTAACAAGGAAAAGAGAGAGAGACTGTAACAAGGAAAAGAGAGAGAGAGAGACTGTAACAAGGAAAAGAGAGAGAGAGACTGTAACAAGGAAAAGAGAGAGACTGTAACAAGGAAAAGAGAGAGAGAGACTATAACAAGGAAAAGAGAGAGACTGTAACAAGGAAAAGAGAGAGAGACTGTAACAAGGAAAAGAGAGAGAGAGACTGTAACAAGGAAAAGAGAGAGAGAGACTGTAACAAGGAAAAGAGAGAGAGACTGTAACAAGGAAAAGAGAGAGAGACTGTAACAAGGAAAAGAGAGACTGTAACAAGGAAAAGAGAGAGAGAGACTGTAACAAGGAAAAGAGAGAGAGAGAGACTGTAACAAGGAAAAGAGAGAGAGACTGTAACAAGGAAAAGAGAGAGAGACTGTAACAAGGAAAAGAGAGAGAGAGACTGTAACAAGGAAAAGAGAGAGAGACTGTAACAAGGAAAAGAGAGAGACTGTAACAAGGAAAAGAGAGAGAGAGACTGTAACAAGGAAAAAGAGAGAGAGAGACTGTAACAAGGAAAAGAGATAGAGACTGTAACAAGGAAAAGAGAGAGAGACTGTAACAAGGAAAAGAGAGAGAGAGACTGTAACAAGGAAAAGAGAGAGAGACTGTAACAAGGAAAAGAGAGAGAGACTGTAACAAGGAAAAGAGAGAGACTGTAACAAGGAAAGAGAGAGACTGTAACAATGGAAAGAGAGAGAGACTGTAACAAGGAAAAGAGAGAGAGACTGTAACAAGGAAAAGAGAGAGAGAGAGACTGTAACAAGGAAAAGAGAGAGAGAGACTGTAACAAGGAAAAGAGAGAGACTGTAACAAGGAAAAGAGAGAGAGAGACTATAACAAGGAAAAGAGAGAGACTGTAACAAGGAAAAAAGAGAGAGACTGTAACAAGGAAAAAAGAGAGAGAGACTGTAACAAGGAAAAGAGAGAGACTGTAACAAGGAAAAGAGAGAGAGAGACTGTAACAAGGAAAAGAGAGAGAGACTGTAACAAGGAAAAGAGAGAGAGACTGTAACAAGGAAAAGAGAGACTGTAACAAGGAAAAGAGAGAGAGAGACTGTAACAAGGAAAAGAGAGAGAGAGACTGTAACAAGGAAAAGAGAGAGAGAGAGAGACTGTAACAAGGAAAAGAGAGAGAGACTGTAACAAGGAAAAGAGAGAGACTGTAACAAGGAAAAGAGAGAGAGAGACTGTAACAAGGAAAAGAGAGAGAGAGAGACTGTAACAAGGAAAAGAGATAGAGACTGTAACAAGGAAAAGAGAGAGAGACTGTAACAAGGAAAAGAGAGAGAGAGACTGTAACAAGGAAAAGAGAGAGAGACTGTAACAAGGAAAAAGAGAGAGACTGTAACAAGGAAAAGAGAGAGACTGTAACAAGGAAAAGAGAGAGACTGTAACAATGGAAAGAGAGAGACTGTAACAAGGAAAAGAGAGAGAGACTGTAACAAGGAAAAGAGAGAGAGAGACTGTAACAAGGAAAAGAGAGAGACTGTAACAAGGAAAAGAGAGAGACTGTAACAAGGAAAAGAGAGAGAGACTATAACAAGGAAAAGAGAGAGACTGTAACAAGGAAAAGAGAGAGACTGTAACAAGGAAAAGAGAGAGAGAGACTGTAACAAGGAAAAGAGAGAGACTGTAACAAGGAAAAGAGAGAGACTGTAACAAGGAAAAAGAGAGAGACTGTAACAAGGAAAGAGAGAGAGACTGTAACAAGGAAAAGAGAGACTGTAACAAGGAAAAGAGAGAGAGACTGTAACAAGGAAAAGAGAGAGAGAGACTGTAACAAGGAAAAGAGAGAGAGAGAGAGACTGTAACAAGGAAAAGAGAGAGAGACTGTAACAAGGAAAAGAGAGAGAGACTGTAACAAGGAAAAGAGAGAGAGAGACTGTAACAAGGAAAAGAGAGAGAGACTGTAACAAGGAAAAGAGAGAGAGACTGTAACAAGGAAAAGAGAGAGAGAGACTATAACAAGGAAAAGAGAGAGAGACTGTAACAAGGAAAAGAGAGAGAGAGACTGTAACAAGGAAAAGAGAGAGAGAGACTATAACAAGGAAAAGAGAGAGAGACTGTAACAAGGAAAAGAGAGAGAGAGAGACTGTAACAAGGAAAAGAGATAGAGACTGTAACAAGGAAAAGAGAGAGAGACTGTAACAAGGAAAAGAGAGAGAGAGAGACTGTAACAAGGAAAAGAGAGAGAGACTGTAACAAGAAAGAGAGAGAGAGACAGTAACAAGAAAGAGAGAGAGAGACAGTAACAAGAAAAAGAGAGAGAGACTGTAACAAGGAAAAGAGAGGCAAAAGGTGAGAACAATTGAGAAAGGGGGAGGAGGAAAGAAACAGAAGAAGAGAAAAACAGAAAGAGAGAAAGGAAGATGAAGAGAAAGGAAGGCTGAAAGGGAGAGTTCGTCCAGCAGAGGGCTACAGACTTAACATGGTCTAACTGGCAGGCCCACCTGGCTGACTAGGAGGACTGTCACACCTCACTGTCACCCACCGCAGACCTAAAAGTCAGAGGTCAGAGTCTAGACAGAACTGCGTGGCCTAATTACACATGATGAGAAATAGAATGGCACACAGGAAACATTTTAACCTTAATTTCACAGGCTTAACCTTCTCAGAGATACCCAGTCTAAGAGTCCCAAATGGCACCTTATTCCCTATATATACTTTTTACCAAGCTCCATAGGGCCCATAGTAGCGCACTAAATAGGGAACAGATTGTCATTTTGGATGCGGGTATGGTGGTAAGAGGGACCACACTCAAAAAGATGTTGCATAAAGCTTACTTAACAGATGTTTCGGTTTGGCAGCCCTCTTCAGAATTGTCTGAGGTCACGGGTTTACACACCTACCAAACTTCTGGGAGAGCGCAATGGTCTCCATTTGGACAAACCTTTGGGCATTTGATAGGCAGCTACGTAAATCCAGCCGTGACAAGGTTGTTTCACAGGACATAGCATTAACTCTAGACATTAGTGCTATGTTGCTTATAATGTCCCGAATCACATCTATCGTTCTAGAACAAACGTCGCATTTCAGTCCATGTCGCTGGGGCCTGAGGACCAGGGATGACCAGAGAGCCAGATCTGTGACCAGGATGACCATGTGGTCATGAGGTCGTGACCTCCTGCCACAGGCCGTGGCGCCAGCAGAGAGGTGAGAACCCCACAGACAGACTGACAGACAGCCAGACAGACAGCCAGACAGACATCCTGTCTCTGGACACACAAACTCAATTAAGCAGTCGAGACTGCTCGTTTTATAAAGACATTTGAATTGTGTTCCTGATGACCCCCTAGCCTAGCCAACCCACTCCTACACATGTAGGGAGAGGAGACACAGTGAAAGTGACGTGTTGTTTGTGTCCAGCTCCACTGAATCAATACATGGCACACTGAAACAACCCTGAAGGATCGCAAGACATAAATCATATAGCTGGTCTTGATCACAGTGGGTTGGGGGAGGGGGAGAGGGGTGCAGTCTGAACATGTGATAGCTATCAGAGCAGTGGCCCCTATAACCCGAGTGGCCCCCGGGGGCCCTGAACCCCAGGAGCCTCATGGCCTTATGGATCTGCTCCCTTTGAGCCTGATCCCCATGTAGCCCTTCCACCCACGCTATCCACTGGCTACTTTTCCCCACTATGTGTCCCCTCAGGGCCACCGTCCGCAGGGCTGCATTCCCAAATGTAATGACAATTACATTAGCAGCAGCAGAGCATTTCATCAGAGCCAGCAGGCTCTCGCCGGAACAGGGGACACCTGTAATTGAATCCCCCCCCCGCAGACACACCCCTTGCCCCTTTAAACATTTAAGTCTTTGTCTGGAAGGTTTACATGCCTTTCCGAGACTGATCAAATCACAACCAAGGAATTTGATTTTATTGGAGGGACGATCAAATGCAAACTCCCACAACAACCGTCTTAACACCCGTATCTGGGCAGAATACCCCCGGTACGAGATTGTATTAGCACAGAAACATCAAATAAGAAAGAAAGACGTGCAGAAAATCGAATCAGGACGTTGTTACTCTTGCCTTTCCCTCACCGGTGTGCCTCTGTGCACTGAGCAATTACAAGTGTTATATGCAAGGGTGGAAATGGAGGAGATTCACTCTGCACACTCATCAGTCAAAACACCTGGCAGTCAGAAATACAAAACCCTCCCCTAACCCGGATGACGCTGTGCCAATTGTGCACCGCCCTACGGTACTCGCCATCATGGCAGGTTGTGATATAGCCCAGGATCGAACCCGGGTCTGTAGTGGCGCTTCTAGCACAGCAATGCAGTGCCCTTAGACCGCTGAACCACTCGGGAACCCTTTCTCCAAAACATGGATGAGGTGGGCAGTACCAGTCTGTTCCTTTTGTGTGACGGCACTGGCACACAACTAGGCTGAAGCTGTACATAGACTTGAATTGATAACAACAACAACAAATATCTTTAAATGCCAATATCACAACTAGGTTAAAAGCTGCGTGATTGGAGGAAAGAGGAGCTTTTACATTGCTCCTATAAAAACATGCAGTTGAAGAAGAGTTGTCTGGGATGAACTGGGCTGTGGAGCATTAGAGAGACAGACAGCAGATGGAGGACCGGTCCTGAGGGGCCTAGCTGTCTGACAGACAGACAGACAGACATCAGGGCAACTTGGCACCGAGGGAATGACACGGTGCCAGAGTGACAGATCCGTAAAGACTGTATAGGGGGAAGGGAAGGAAGGGAAAGAGGATACCTAGTCAGTTGTACAACTGAAAGCATTCAACTGAAATGTGTCTTCCGCATTTATGCCAATCCCCAAGAATCAGCGGGGGGCTGCCTTAATCGACGCCCACATCATAGGAGTCAGGGGTCAGACATGTCGTCACGAGTCATCATCAGTCAGTGGCGTCCATGTTGGGGCGGCTGGGGCATAGCGGAGGGAGACGAACAGAGATGGGACCTCGTGGATGTGCTGAGAGATAGCAGCTGGATAACTGAGCGTGTTCTGCTGGGATATGACCCACAGGGAAAAGCACTGTTATTTTATCTCCCCGGCTAGAGCCAAAAACTGTTGCCCAGGCATCAATTTGTTCATCAACATTCTAAATACGTTAGGAAAACATGGCGAGGGGGGAAGAGGTGAAAATGACATGGATTGGGTTATGGAATAGGAAACAGTCGTAAAGCGTGTGGAATTCTTTCTGTTCGCGGGTCCTTGTTTTACTTCGGGGGGTTGTGTCAACATGACTGGGGGCGGGGCGTCCTGGGAGGGATGGCGTTTTCACGAACATACTTTTTATTCATAAGTGGTGGTTATTTTTACGGCTGCGTATTCCCCACTGCCCACCAAAGAGAGCCACGGTCCACACTGCCAAAGCCTTGTACATGGAATTTATAAAACAATGCCAGCATTCAATTCTCCAATAGGGTTCTCAATCAAAAAAGAGAGCGAATGTGTGTGTGTGTGTGTGTGTGTGTGTGTGTGTGTGTGTGTGTGTGTGTGTGTGTGTGTGTGTGTGTGTGTGTGTGTGAGAGAGGGGGGGGGCAGTAGTTCATGGTGCACAGCAGTGTGTGTGTGTGTGTGTGTGTGTGTGTGTGTGTGTGTGTGTGTGTGTGTGTGTGTGTGTGTGTGTGTGTGTGTGTGTGTGTGTGTGTGTGTGTGTGTATTTCTCAGAGCACAGCGTCAGAGGAATAACTCCATCTCTCAGCGCCTGACAGCCTCCCCAGAACTGACCTTCAGTTCCATAACTACCTCTTCTCTCCTGCTCTCCCCTCCCTCCCTCCCTCTCTTCCTGGTACCCGCAGCAGCCTTTGTCATTGATCACTGATGCGATTGGCTGCCCACATGCTCAGTAATGACATGCCCGGCCGCACAGATTAAACTGTCAGCTTTCGGCGATTGATGGGCGGGCAGAGGGTCCGTGGACAGACACCCCACCTGCAGCACTCCGCCCTGTAGTGCCCATTCCTGCCATGCCTAAACCTGTACTCCCTCCCTCCCTCCCACCCACCTCAACCCAGGCCCAGGGTGATCCTCCTCGCTACTACCCTCAGAGAGACTGAGGAAGCGTAGGGAGGGAGAGCATGTACAGCTAGAGAGAGGAGAGAGCTGGTGAGATATAGTAGAAACAAACGAGGAAGAATGTGCAGAGAGGGGAGTGTGTTGCCTGTGTGTGAGTGTGTTGCCTGTGTGTGAGGGTGTTGCCTGTGTGTGTGTGTTGCCTGTGTGTGAGTGTGTTGCCTGTGTGTGAGTGTGTTGCCTGTGTGTGAGTGTGTTGCCTGTGTGTGAGTGTGTTGCCTGTGTGTGAGTGTGTTGCCTGTGTGTGAGGGTGTTGCCTGTGTGTTGCCTTGGGACAGTTGTAGGATGAGCAGCTAGGCCAGGCTCCAGTCTGTGGGCTGGGCTGAGCGCTCAGGGCCCACGCGGCGGCCCTGTGTTGTGCTTGGCTGGCGGTCTGCTAACTGTCAGCGCAGTATCTCTTTACACTGATGAATGGGAAGTTTCCAGGCCATTCCCAAAGCCTCCGCTCCCCCATTCAGATGTTTCATCCAGGGGAACGGGCAAGAAAACAAGGTCTCCTCCACCCCGCCAGCGTCCCTTAGGGGCCAGGGCCCAGACTGAGACGGGACGAGGGTTAAATTTAAACTTGCCCTTGTGTGGGGGAATCAGAGACACCGAAGGAGGAGGAAGAGAAGAGAGAGAGAGAGAGAGAGAGAGAGAGAGAGAGAGAGAGAGAGAGAGAGACAGAGAGATACAGAGAGATACAGAGAGACAGAGAGAGAGAAAGACAAACAGAGAGAGACCGAGAGATACAGAGACAGAGAGAAAGACAAACAGAGAGAGACAGAGAGATACAGAGAGACAGAGAGAGAGAGAGAGAGAGAGAGAGAGAGAGAGAGAAAGACAAACAGAGAGAGACAGAGAGATACAGAGAGAGAGAGAGAGAGAGAGAGAGAGAGAGAGAGAAAGACAAACAGAGAGAGACAGAGAGATACAGAGAAACTAGGAGAGAGAGAGAGAGAGAGAGAGAGAAAGACAAACAGAGAGAGACAGAGAGATACAGAGACAGAGAGACAGAGAGAGAGAGAAAGACAAACAGAAAGATACAGAGAGACAGAGAGAGAGAGAGAAAGACAAACAGAGAGACAGAGAGATATAGAGAGATAGAGAGAAAGACAAACAGAGAGAGACAGAGATACAGAGAGACAGAGAGAGAGAGAGAGAGAGAGACAAACCGAGAGAGACAGAGAGATACAGAGAGACAGAGACAGAGATACAGAGAGACAGAGAGAGGGGGAAAGACAAACAGAGAGAGACGGAGAGATACAGAGATATAGAGAGACAGAGAGAGAGAGATAGAGAGAGACAAACAGAGAGAGACAGAGAGATACAGAGAGACAGAGAGAGGGGGGAAAGAGCCTGAGAATGAGTGCAGGGCTTTGAAGGATAATAGTCTTATGAGTAGAGGGAAAGATGTAAATGTCCCTGGTGTAAGGGTCTGGGTTGGGTGTGTGAGCCAGAGATGAAATCGATTAGCTTCTCCAGTGACCCGGTGAACACAGGGGGTCCTGGTCCAGCGTGGGTCCTGACAGAGACATCCAGGCCTGAGGCTCCCAGAGTGCCCCTAGAGGCCCCCTGTCTGCTGGTTCTGTGGACACTGGGGTGAACAAGTGGTGCCCTCCTGTCAAACTGAGCCCCCAAGCAAAGAAGAAACACACTACCTCACCACTTCACTGCTCTCTGATTCCGAGAGAGATGGGGGTATAGAGGACGGGGAGAGAGAGAGGGAGAGAAGTAGGGGCTGGCTGGTGTCGGTTAGAGTCAAAACAGGGTGGAAGAGGGGAAAGAGAATGGGAGTTGGGCCTGTGTGTCTGCTCCAGAACTGCGGCCCACAATCCCTCTCTACTCGACCCAAAGCTGCAACTGTGGGTTTCGGTTTTGCTAGAGTGTTGTGGACATGAGTGGTGGATGGGTTATTCCAAAGGCTGCAAGTTCAAAACCAGCAGTGAGAAGGTGATTTTTTTAGATTTTCGCTTTAAGTCTATCCCAAACTTCATCCCGTACCTTAACCATTCAAAGTTAATGCCCACCCTTAAGACTTTGAAATTCTGAGTTAATACCTCAAATGAATGTTTGAGAACCACGGATGAGCGTCTAATTCGTTGATCTGTAGTCGAGGCCGGAGCTTCTCGACTCACACCACACGAAGGCCTCGCTCCACTCACATCACATGACTTCCCCTTTAAAGAGCACACCTATTCTTCCCAGCTCATTGTCGAAGATTTGACCTTTGGGTTCACCGAGTGGAAAAGTGTCTGTGTCAGTTAGCTGCAGCTCTCCTAGCAGTGTTAGAATAATATTGCCGCAGGGCCGGGAGGGATGCTAACGTTAATCAAAACAGGACATCCTGAGGAGGACGGGTAGCTTCGCTCTACCGCTGGCTTTGTTTTTGTGTTTGTGGACGGGCGACAATCCCCGGAAGCCCAGAGAGAGGCTCATCAAAGCGCCGAGCGGGGGCCACCGGCCGCGAGATTTGCTGGAATGCGTCTTGGAAAGGAATCTCCACTGTCTCTATTGTTCTCCGACGTTTTTCCTCAGTCTCATCATCACAATCACATCGTTGAGGCATGTCCAGTAAACCGGCAGGTACGGACAGAGCGCTAATCAGCCAGCCCCGCATTTCTTTCCAACAGGCACATTCCTTTCCCCCACTGTGACCCTGGCCGACCGTCAACACACACACACACACAGGAGGGGGAAATGATCCAGACACATCACCGAGGACACGGGTACGACATGTTCCTGTCCCTCACACCTGAGGGGGTCGAGGGGTGCCAGACTACCATGTGGACGCTCTTCACGTCACAAAGCATCCGGAGCATTCATCAACGTATCGCCATTCCAACACTGATAAGACAGAGGCTATCGCCAACAATCAGGTAAAGCTTCCATCAGAAATGACCCCAGGCTTTGATCATGTCTCCCTCCCCTCATCTCTCCCGTCCTGAGGGGTCAGAGGTCACCAGTTAATGAGGTTCCAGGCTAGATAGCGGGGGCTTGGTGTGGCTGAGATGAAAGGTGTACACCACAGCCCCCCCCCCCCATCTCACCATTCCATCTTAGCTACAGATGGACCTGATCTCTTCTTCTCCTTCTTTATTTCCTCCCGAGTTAATCATAATCGAGCGCCACAGCCTAGCGGCCTCCAGCTACAGCCCTGAAGCCCCCCCCCCCCCCCCAATCCGCCAGGAGATCCCACTGTGCTGGAACACACTGTTATCGGCGCTCTCACAAAGCGATTGTTGTATAATTCCTGTTTGTGGCTGTGCTCCAGTCCAGTATGAGAAAGAGAGAACCTGCTCTGCCGGCAGCACTCCCAATATTTCACAACAGAGACATTATTAAGAACAACATACAAAAACACATGGACACATGGAGACGCACAAACACATCACGCACACACCTGAGCACCCAATCCCCATGGGGACGTGGCCTACTGCATTGTACAGCGAGTGAGAGAGTTTACTCACCTGTTGTTCAGGCATGAACAAACTCGCATATACATATGGCATACACCTGCACAAAAACATCGGCGTCAAATCAAATGTGTCCATCACATACACAGTTTACAGCAGGTATAAAAGGTGCAGTGAAATGCTAGCGTGCTAGCTCCCTCAACAGTGCAGTACACAAAAGAGTGCAGGTGTATATAACAGTCATAGAAAGCACCAGGTTGTCTTCAATAGCCCTAAGACAGAAGCCCCTTTATTTAACCCACATGTTCCACATCCGCCCCATGCTACAAACCTCCCCAGACCAGAGTGCCTGTAGTAGTGTGACTGAGAGAGGTTGGTGTGACTGTGACTGTGTGGGATTGTGCTGGCATGGAGGTGACACTAGCTGATACCTACCCTGGGTACCATCTGTAATGACAAGGAGTTGGCAAGGCGGCACAAACCGATCTGGGATCCAGGCTAGTTGATACCTGCTCCAGGTAATGGATTGGAGCAGCTACATGATTGAAGTCCTTTTATTAGCTAAGGGAGGTTGTTCCTCCACACGCACCAACCAATCATATTGCCTCATTAATAGAGGGGAAAGAGACTGCACCATCAGCAATGTGTCTACACAATAACTACTGCACTCAGACACACAAATCAATCAGATGTTAGGGGAATGGTTTGAACCAACAGGAATGTTCACTTTCTCTTATCTCTCCATCTTCCTCTCTCTGTAACACACACACGCACACACACATATATAAAAAAAATATGCTTAGCTTGGGCCTGCTGTTGATAATGACCTCAGCCTTGGCACCCGAGTGGCCCAGACTGTAGTCGCCAGGCTGACTGTAGCCTTTTGTGTTAACCTCCCTATCTCTAACTCACTGACCTTTGGGAAGAAAGCAGAAATGACTTTTTTATTTAGAAGGGGGTAAGGTTAGCTCATTGTTCTGTGTTGGTACGGTTTCCCTGCGGTAAACACACACACACTGGTTCCCAGGCTTGACATGTGGCCCCCTCCTCCATCCCCCCCAGCCTCCTCCCTTGGTGTTCCCACACTCTGGGTCGCCGTGCCATAGACCCACCCTCATCACTCCCGCCTCACCCTCACCCATCACAGCACAGCACTGCGTACACACACACACACACAAACACACACTCACACACACACAGAAACCTATAGTTTAGGCTTATTTGTCTTTCTTTAAAAGGTGATTGGAGATGCCAGACTGCAGTTTAGATAGAGTGAGAGGAGGGGATGTTGTGACACGGGTCCCTAGGGCTACCCACTGAGCCGGGCCCCCAGGGACCAACTGGGGAACCAGGGGCTCCTGACACCCACTGACAGGGCCATCCTTCATCGCCCTGACAACAACACATAAACAAACCACTAACCTAGTAATGAGACCTAACTGTTTACAGCATATAGGTATGGTCACAGTGTCATTAACATCAGAGACATGGTGGGGTGGGGGTGGGGGGTATTGGGGGTATAGAGAGACCCCCTTCTCTGACAGTGGGTGAGGAGAGGGGACGGGTGACTCATGCAGACGGATGCGTTGATGGATGAGGGGGGCTGTCTCACTGTCACACTGCACCCGCAGGAACCAATATCTTACCAAATTTAAACACAAGCACACGCGCACACACACACACACACACACACACACACACACACACACACACACACACACACACACATACACACACAGTGATGAAAGTTTGTGTTTTGCACATACCACACAAGCACAAAATATTACTGTTACAACGAGCATAAACTGAGATGACTGAGACAGACAAACACAGTAGCTTACCACTCTTTTCTGGGTTTCTTGCCTATTTCAACATCATCTCAAAGTACATTTTGGAAATGACCGAAAAGAATGGTTTGTTCCCTGACATGTGTTTTCCCCCCAAAAAAATCCCCAAGGTTTTCCTTATGCAACCAAACCATTCAGCTCCCACTTTGTCCCAAAAAGCCAGCCTACTAAATAGGGTTGAGAATGAGAAAGGTCTACATTAAAATCAGGCCTACCTACCGTACGCATTTGGATGAAATATTTTGGCCTACGAATGAACAACTTAATGTATCCCATTTTAGACTTTAGGCCTATGCTTTCAGGAGCAGAAGCGGGAGATAATATAAACATATTATCCCCCACAGCGCACGTGAAAAATGACGAGCTGTGACGGCTCATTGCTCAGGGAGATACCGCACAATTGCTTACCGACGTTTGGATCTAAACGGAGCGGGAGCGCATGCAAAGAGCGCTGCGACAGGACAATGACTATTTAATAGGGTCTCTCAGATCGTGCCCACTCCCTCTCACCTTTTAAATGGCACGATACATTAACCCTTTTAATGAGGTCCGCCAGACAAACGTCAGATGCATGGCCCATTGCACAACGCAAGGAGGAAGCAATCGTCGGCAAGAAGGAGGCGCTGACAGGCAGAATGCGCCACGCGCTTTCACACCAACACATACATGCACGTACGAGCGCAGAATTAAAGCCAATTTATGGGCGCGAGTTGATGGTAGGTGAGGGTGGTACGTCCTGTATAAACACAAACTCACTTCCTTGACAACTGTCTTTCACAATAGATCTGCTCCGCTCCTTAAGCGCAAGAAGTATGAAAGCCCTGACATCTGAGGAGGCTGCATTGCAATAAATGCTGTATGGCCACTCCAGACATAGGGTTGACCATGCAGCGCTTTTTACACTCTCTTAAGGGCGCTGCATGGTCAATCTGTCGTCTGCATTGGCCATACAGCATTTACGGTGATATGGCCTCTGCAGAAGTCAGGGCATTTATACTTCTTGTGGTTCACTGAGCAGAGTAGAGCTGTTGTGAAGGAAGTTGTCAAGGAAGTACGTTTGTGTTTATACAGGACCTCCCACCCTCACCTATGTCAACCAATCATGTCAATACAGAGCTATACAGAGCCCTCCGCATTGTTACAACATTTGAGAGGTGCACGGGTATGCGGTACAGAGCTCAATTTGGCCTCTGCGTGCCTCCAGAGGCGCCGCAATTGCGTCACACCATCCATACAGAGCCTCATTTTTGGATCAAGTTTAAATTGGCTTATAGGCCTGCCTTACATGCACGCATGAACACACACACACATAAACACACATATATACATACAATGCATCCAAAAAGTGTTCGTACCCCTTGACTTTTTCCACATTTTGCTACATTACAGCCTTATTTTAAAATGGATGAAATAGTTCCCCCCTTATCAATCTACACACAATATTCCATAATGACAAACTAAAAACAGGTGTTTAGAAAGTTTTGCAAATGTATAATAAAAAAAATGAAATATCACATTTCCATAAGTATTCTGTCCCTTTACTCAGTACTTTGTTGAAGCACCTTTGGCAGCAATTACAGCCTTGAGTCTTATTGTGTATGACTCTACAAGCTTGGCACACCTGTATTTGGGGAGTTTCTCCCATTCTTCTCTGCAGATCCTCTCAAGCTCAATCAGGTTAGATGGGGAGCGTCGCTGCACCGTTATTTTCAGGTGTCTCCAGAGATGTTTGATCGGGTCAGGGATCTGGCAGGGCCACTCAAGGACATCCAGAGACTTGTCCTGAAGCCAATCCTGCGTTGTCTTGGCTGTGTGCTTAGTGTCATTGTCCTGTTGGAAGGTGAACCTTCGCGCCAGTCTGAGGTCCTGAGCGCTCTGGAGCAGGCTTTCATCAAGAATCTCTCTGTACCTTTCTCTGTTCATCATTCCCTCAATCCTAACTAGTCTCCCAGTCCTTGCAGCTGAAAACATCCCCACAGCATGATGCTGCCACCACCATGCTTCACTGTAGGGATGGTGCCAGGTTTTGTTCAGACATGACGCTTGTCATTCATGCCAGAGAATCTTGTTTCTCATGGTCTGAGACTCCTTCAGGTGCCTTTTGGCAAACTCCAAGCGGGCTGTCATGTGCCTTTTCCTGAGGAGTGGCTTCCGTCTGGCCACTCTACCATAAAGACCTGATTGGTGGAGTGCTGCAGAGATGGTTGTCCTTCTGGAAGCTTCTCTTATCTCCACAGAGGAACTCTGGAGCTCTGTCAGAGTGACCATTAGGTTCTTGTTCACCTCCCAATTGAATTTACCACAGGTGGACTCCAATCAAGAATGCACCTGAGATCAATTTCAAGTCTCGTAGCAAAGGGTCTATATATAAATGTAAAGTATTTCAATGTGTTATTTTTAATAAATGTGTAAACATTTCTAAAAATCTGTTTTCACTTAGTCATAATGGGGTATTGTGTGTAGATTGATGAGGATTTGTATTTATTTAATCAATTTCAGAATAAGGCTATAACATAACAAAATGCAAAAAAGGGGAAGGGGTCTGAATACTTTCTGAATGCACTGTATATACACTGCTCAAAAAAATAAAGGGAACACTAAAATAACACATCCTAGATCTGAATGAATGAAATATTCTTATTAAATACTTTTTTCTTTACATAGTTGAATGTGTTAACAACAAAATCACACAAAAAGTATCAAAGGAAATTAAATTTATCCACCCATGGAGGTCTGGATTTGGAGTCACACTCAAAATTAAAGTGGAAAACCACACTACAGGCTGATCCAACTTTGGTGGTAATGTCCTTAAAACAAATCAAAATGAGGCTCAGTAGTGTGTGTGGCCTCCACGTGCCTGTATGACCTCCCTACAACGCCTGGGCATGCTCCTGAGGGATCTCCTCCCAGACCTGGACTAAAGCATCCGCCAACTCCTGGACAGTCTGTGGTGCAACGTGGCGTTGGTGGATGGAGCGAGACATGATGTCCCAGATGTGCTCAATTGGATTGAAGTCTGGGGAACGGGCGGACCAGTCCATAGCATCAATGCCTTCCTCTTGCAGGAACTGCTGACACACTCCAGCCACATGAGGTCTAGCATTGTCTTGCATTATGAGGAACCCAGGGCCAACCGCACCAGCATATGGTCTCACAAGGGGTCTGAGGATCTCATCTCGGTACCTAATGGCAGTCAGGCTACCTCTGGCGAACACATGGAGGGCTGTGCGGCCCCCCAAAGAAATGCCACCCCACACCATGACTGACCCACCGCCAAACCGTGCTGGAGGATGTTGCAGGCAGCAGAATGTTCTCCACAGCGTCTCTAGACACTGTCACGTCTGTTACGTGCTCAGTGTGAACCTGCTTTCATCTGTGAAGAGCACAGGGCGCCAGTGGCAAATTTGCCAATCTTGGTGTTCTCTGGCAAATGCCAAATGTCCTGCACGGTGTTGGGCTGTAAGCACAACCCCCACCTGTGGACGCCGGGCCCTCATATACCACCCTCATGGAGTCTGTTTCTGACCGTTTGAGCAGACACATGCACATTTGTGGCCTGCTGGAGGTCATTTTGCAGGGCTCTGGCAGTGCTCCTCCTTGCACAAAGACGAGGTAGCGGTCCTGCTGCTGGGTTGTTGCCCTCCAACGGCCTCCTCCACGTCTCCTGATGTACTGGCCTGTCTCCTGGTAGCGCCTCCATGCTCTGGACACTACGCTGACAGACACAGCAAACCTTCTTGCCACAGCTCGCATTGATGTTCCATCCTGGATGAGCTGCACTACCTGAGCCACTTGTGTGGGTTGTAGACTCCGTCTCATGCTACCACTAGTGTGAACGCACCGCCAGCATTCAAAAATGACCAAAACATCAGCCAGGAAGCATAGGAACTGAGAAGTGGTCTGTGGTCTCCACCTGCAGAACCACTCCTTTATTGTGGGTGTCTTGCTAATTGCCTATCATTTCCACCTGTTGTCTTTTCCATTTGCACAACAGCATGTGAAATTTATTGTCAATCAGTGTTGCTTCCTAAGTGGACAGTTTCATTTCACAGAAGTGTGATTGACTTGGAGTTACATTGTGTTGTTTAAGTGTTCCCTTTATTTTTTGAGCAGTGTATATTAATATACACATACACACACTTTATATTGATGAGTAGGGCATACTGACTCAATTTTACATAGTTCTTAATAGCAAGTCCTCAACAGAGTTGACCTGCAGTCTTAAAATTATTATAGCTTATAATCAGCTTTAGCTAGACTTCACTCCTGCCTCTGAGGGAATACTAACCCACCAAAGCAATTAGGGAATCAAACATAACATAATAATAATAATGTTTTTCTACATTTTTATTTAGAAATGTCAAATACATTTAATTTAATTTCAAATTCAGTGCATGGGTCTATGGCGAGAGCAATTGATTTATGGACTGTTCACATGAACTGACACACATATACAGCAAGTGTTCAAATCTTGGTGTTAAGGTAAGACGTGTTGTGAGTGTTATATCTGAGTGTTGATTCTAGTGGGGTTAACAATCAGTGGGATTGAAATTGACACCACATGCGATGAATCAACGCAGTGTTATTTAATTCACATTGGAATCAACACTGCGTGATGTTGTTGTTACTGGACTGTGTGAGTTCATTTATGTTTATTCTCTCAGTGAAAAAGATGTGGGAGGGGCCTCATTATCATTCTTCCCAGAATGCTTTGTTGCAGGTTGATGTTTAGAATAGTTTGTTTGAAAATCTATGTTTCTGCATGCACATTGATTGTTAAATTGATCTTATACAACAATTAATAATTTATGCTTCTAAACTAATCCAATCTGTAAGTGGTTGGCTTTATTGCACCTGTTACTGAGATGGTTGTTCCAGTTCACATGGTTTAGGTAGTGTTGTTTGTGAAGTCCTTCTCCCTAGCTGTCATTCTGAATGCAGGTTGTGGTTGGTGATAAATACATTCCAATACACTCCCTCTGGCTTGATTCCGATATGAATCACTAATCAGGTCATAAACCAGCTTATTGTTGCTTGCATGTCTAATGTGGCCCATGAGCCAAGTTTTTCAGACCAAAATGTTGAGGATATTCAAGCCATAACTAAAGGCCTTATGAAATGTGTAATATATTGTCATCAAGGGTTCACACATTCACATAAGCACTCACTTGGTGAAGGCTTTAGAACTAAAAATCAATCAACACAACTGTCACTAACAAACACAGTCATGGGTGGGTATTGCTCATGTTCACTTGAAAAGCATGCTGGGAAATATCCAAATAAGGCTTTACAAAACACTCTAGGGGTGTTAGTTTGTGAACACTTTGAAAAGTGTTAGTTTAACACTATTTCGGTGGGTCACACATAATTTCGAAGTGTTCAATTTAACACTGTGGGTGTTAAAATTTTGATCTCAAATTTGCTGTGCACCTACGGGACAACAGTTGACTGTAGGGTGAGCAGACTATGAGCATGTCTAATATCCTCTTATTGTTTCAACCTATGTCTGAAAAGACACGTTCATATATGTGTGAATAAACCAAAAGTATGTTGTTTTAAATACAAGGGGTATGTGCATGAAAAAAATGGAATCCAATTCAGCATTCACATGAGTCTTATCTCTTCTTTTTGAGGACATTACAAGTGGTGCACCAAGGGTCAGATATCTCACACTACCCCCTGAGCATTTAGTTGAGAGGCACGTTGGTTACTAACGTTAGGCAGACAAGGAGATATCTTAGGCCTATAGTCCTAGCTGAAGTATGATATTAGGACAAATCATTTGTTTTACTTTTATTTTGTGTGTGTGTGTGGGGGGGGGGGGACTCCCATATGACATCTGAACTAATCTTCCACCACCAATCCCACTTCTATTACCACCTCCCCACCTACCAACTCCCCCTCCATTAACTCACTCCACTGTGTTTTATCATCTGCCTGCCATGCGCACATCAATCGAGCTCGAGCACAAACACTCTCTGTGGCGCGAGGAGACCTACAGGACCAGCCTCTGAACAGAACTTATCAGGACAGGCCGCACACTGAACACATTTACCGGCAGACCTCTTATGGGGAGTCTGGGAATTTAAATATTCACTGTTGACATTGTGCCGTGCTGGCTACAGGCCAGAACGGCCCAGTTCCCGGGGGGAAACTGTGCCGAGCTATCAGAACATTCTCTCCCACTGACTTAATAGGTAGCCTAGAAATCTTCCTCTTACATCTTGAGTAAATAATAATGTTTAAATATACCTCAAATTAGCCCCCTATTCTCAGATTATAAGTAATGATTTAGAACTAAGCCTGGAACTGGATGGGCAGACCGGCTGGTGCTGTAGCCTAGCGCATTCCTTCAAGGGACTGTTAATATTTAGGCCGATTGCAGCAGGCGCCAAAACCACTACTAAATGCACTACTAAACCATTATTGCTGTGTGTAGTGTGTGTGTGCCCTTTGCCTTGTTCGTGATCACAGAATAATATGCATATCGTTTGCTTTTCACACATATTCTGTAAACACTGGGCCATGTTGCCATAAACAACAGTCTGTAAGAGATCCTGATGAGAGCTGGCCGTCTGATGGGTTTATTTCATATCGTCACGAAAGATCCTCTGTGCCAAAGGCCAAAGGCCAAAGGGCCTGCAATGACACCAAAGCTCACTAGACAAATCCATGAAGCACAGGAAATAAATACTTACAGTGTCCCTGTCTGTTTAGCTCTTAAAGCTCTTCCTGACAAACCTTTCACATTAAAAGTAGGCCTATGGTTATAAAGCTCTTCCTGACAAACCTTTCACATTAAAAGTAGGCCTATGGTTATAAAGCTCTTCCTGACAAACCTTTCACATTAAAAGTAGGCCTATGGTTATAAAGCTCTTCCTGACAAACCTTTCACATTAAAAGTAGGCCTATGGTTATAAAGCTCTTCCTGACAAACCTTTCACATTAAAAGTAGGCCTATGGTTATAAAGCTCTTCCTGACAAACCTTTCCTGACAAACCTTTGACAAACATTAAAAGTAGGCCTATGGTTATAAAGCTCTTCCTGACAAACCTTTCACATTAAAAGTAGGCCTATGGTTATAAAGCTCTTCCTGACAAACCTTTCACATTAAAAGTAGGCCTATGGTTATAAAGCTCTTCCTGACAAACCTTTCACATTAAAAGTAGGCCTATGGTTATAAAGCTCTTCCTGACAAACCTTTCACATTAAAAGTAGGCCTATGGTTATAAAGCTCTTCCTGACAAACCTTTCACATTAAAAGTAGGCCTATGGTTATAAAGCTCTTCCTGACAAACGTTTCACATTAAAAGTAAGCCTATGGTTATAAAGCTCTTCCTGACAAACGTTTCACATTAAAAGTAGGCCTATGGTTATAAAGCTCTTCCTGACAAACGTTTCACATTAAAAGTAGGCCTATGGTTATAAAGCTCTTCCTGACAAACGTTTCACATTAAAAGTAAGCCTATGGTTATAAAGCTCTTCCTGACAAACGTTTCACATTAAAAGTAAGCCTATGGTTATAAAGCTCTTCCTGACAAACGTTTCACATTAAAAGTAGGCCTATGGTTATAAAGCTCTTCGCCTCGTATTGGTGCTGTCAATTCAATGTGATCCATTCAAGTTTATTTTGAACGTCAAATTTCCCTTCGGAAATGTATTTTGGTGAGCAATTTGAAACACACAATCTAATAGCCTACCCCCAAAAATAAAACGGATTTGAAAAATGCATCTCATTTGTAAAGTATCATGCACAGAACAAAATCCACAAATACTTGCATAACCCCTGGAGGGGGGGGCAGCTTGTACACAAAGGCAGCACACAACATGTAAACTGGATTTATTTCTACATGTATAACACCTTAATCTTTGTGTCAGGGCCTCCTTCCACAGAGCCTTCGTAGCATTGAGATCATCATTAGAACCATCTAACGATGCATTTTTAGTAGCCGAGGTGTTTCCCATAGCATTCGTTAGTAACCTTAAAAAACCTTTGCACATCTATGAGTGATCCAGACCACTCGGAGATGTGCATCAATATATGTTTTTTTCCCCTTCCGCATCACTTTACTCACAAAAGATCTTCGCTAAACATAGCCTAAACATCTTGATTCTATCTGTCTGACCGTGACTGCCAGTGCCGGCTCTAGGCGCGACATAAACGGTCGCTGTGGGCACCCGGCCTATAGTGCCCCAGACCCAAAAATTATAAAATATATATATTAGATATATATACTTTGGGGGGAATTCAGTTGGGGTCTCAACTTACTGTTGAGAGTTATCTAGATGTCCATCAGAAGTTTTCTCTTGTTATGTCAGTCACTGACAGTCACTCATTTAGCCTGTGTCAGCTAACAATTTTTAGATTGGTAAATTGAGTCTAGCCAGTTTCTAAACTTGTAGTAATAATGGTTGAATTATTGATTGGGCACAAAGGTCACTTGATCAGGGGCCCTGACCTCCAGGGGGCCCCCATTGATATTGATAGTCACCCTCACTCAGATATCATATTAACATGGCATAAGTTATGTTAAAAAAATAGCCTTAAAGCTGCACATTTTTCTCTCCACACCATGGCAAAATGTGTAGAATTGGAGGAAATTGAAACAACATTTCCCATAGGGCCCCCAAAAGGCTAGGGCCGGACCTGGTGACTGCGATAACTTCAGAATGAAGTTGACTACACATTAAAAGTTGCCAAAGTATTTGCAATTGCTACAAACAAGTGAAGGGTATAATTATGCTTCAAATGAGAACTGAGATGACTGCATTAAAAGATACATAGGTTATAGGTTATATAGGCTAGTTCAATCATATTGAAATCAATTTCATGTTCAATACATTTAGTTATATTTTGCGTCTAGGCTACTGTCTGTAATTTTTTGGCTCAATGTTTTTAATGTGTGACAACATGTGCTCAATGACGTGCCCAATCTGTGATTTAGTGCATTATTGTTGGGAAAGCATAATTAGCCGCCTCAATAGCCTATTTGCAGCCATAGGTGGCAATATGTCTCTCGGAGCTGATCCATCGTCATTATTATGGAATAACTTTTATGTTAAGGTATGATTTGAATGGAGAAAGCTGTTCCGAGAGCAGCGCTGCTTTTCATTCCATCCTATCAAGTATCGACAAATAGTCTAACAACTCATATAGCAAACGTCCTCTCTACGTGCTTGTTTGGGAAACACTTAAAAAGTTGGCTCGTAAATAACGATGCATCTGGTACGATTATCGTTAAGTTACATCACAAATGGGAAAAGATGCCCAGTATTGTTTGAACAAATAAAACACTCACAATTCGATTTCAAAATAACACTGCTGGTTGGATGAGTGTCATCCACTGAGTTTGTAGGCCTAAATAAATTCATATCCTAAAGAGGAAAGGGTTTTAAGGTAATTTCTCATCTGTCTGAGCTCCAGAAAGGTCCAGAGAAATGATCAATTTGTAGCAGGAATATATGTTTAAGGCAGAAAGTTACACACACAATAACAAGACTGTCAGGTCTCTCAGACGTTTATTGAAAGAATAACACCCGCGACCCCTGGCTCCAGGACTGCAACCTACCGGTGTTGACCTGTGGCTACACTGTTGTCCAGACATGAGAAAACTATAATTCAAAACATTCAAATGATATACTTAAAATTTGAAAATGTTTTTTGTTGTTGTTATTCTCAGAAAATGGACTGCAAAAAAATAGCCTACTGGCTATACACATTCATAAAGGTTAAACACAATGGAAAATGTTACTGACTCAGAAAATGCAATTACATTGCAATGGGCCTATACACAATTTGAAATAATTATCGAAAACGTTTACTTCTGTAGCATAAACTACTTGAAGGATTGTACATAATGATTATAGCCACATCATCTGCTTGACTTTTTGATGTGGCCTACATATTATATAAACATTGTAGTGCATTTTGGGAGATTGCCATAGATCACAATACAATTTTATTGGAGTAAACACCTTTTACCAAAATCAGTGTGTTGCTCCCTGGGGGTTGAATTGCTTTCAGAACTCAGACGAATAATTTAACCGTTTCAATCAATTACAGAAATACTGTATTAGGCTACTGAATATTGGCGTTCAAAGCCTCCGTGCTCTTCAATGTGCAGTGGTAAAACACAAACATCATTACATTTCTGTATAACATAAAGATGTAAACACGTTTTGTACACAGATCGTAACATTAATTATATAACATAGATGCTGTACTTGTTGCACAAACGAAATACACCATAATAAAGATACAATACAGCGTAATAACCCAAGGCTATAACGTAATGATAGGTAGAGCGAACACCCATACGCATTTATTCTAGGCTACATCTAACAAGGCAAATATATATATTTTGGACTTTTGTCAGCAATGGTACCTGATTATATTTAAATGCATAAATCCTTCATTCTGGATCTTTCATTTCCGAAGTCTGAATGAGGCAACCTGCCTTTTCAAAGTTGCTTCTGCATGTTGAAGTATACAGAAACCAAGCGCGTGCAACAACAGCGTCGCAGGACCGGACGAGAATTGGCCAACGCTGTAGCGCCCACTATACAAAGCACAACCCAATAACGATAGAAGTTCGTTCCATGAGAAGTGCCTCTCCCGTTTGCACAACTTTTCATAACTTAAAACGCCAATTGATTTTTTTTCTGAATTCGCGAAACGAACTGGCATTGACAGCATCAACTCGAAACCCTTGAACCAACTTCTTCTCCCAACTGTACTGTACCTCTGCTCAGTCGTGAGTGGGGACTATTTTCTACTGACACTCATGTAAGCAAGATACAATATATTGTACCTAATTTTTAGATGCGAAACAGCATTGATAACTGAGATATAGCTACACATTTACAAGATGGCAGTTTCAAAAGGCAAAGAAAGGGATATTGCACCTACTTGTGGCCAGTTTCCGTGCCCTGCCTTTGGACCTCATGATGCCAGTCCTTCGGCGTGGGTTTGTTCGATTTTTTCTTGGATCTTTTCCTCCTTTTTCTTTTTTCTCTGTCCTTTTCTCTGTGTTTCTCAATCCAGACTCGCTATCTCTCCAGCATTGTCAGTTTGGACACCTTCGCACATGCGCAAAGCCAAACTGGCAGCACCGCCAAAAAAGTTTGGAACGATTTATCACTTGATATGACTGATCTAGTCAGATGGCAATCGCAGAGAGATCCCTTCGTGTAAGATCTTTAAAGATCACGGAATATGAAACAGAGCCGACACGACCTCGGATCTACGGAGAGCCGGAGACATTAATTATAATGAACTATTTTCAAACTCTCACCATGCATGCCTACCTTTTGTGTTAAAATGAAATCACATTCATCAATGTTCGGCTAAATTACTAATGTGAAACGTTTTCATTAAATGTTTTATAAGTTTTAATTGTGTTTTGACCATCACAGCGAACACTAGGAAATGAATGAATCCCTCCTCCTCTCCCCTGGTATGTGGGCAGTCGAACTGACAGCTCTAATATGAGGCTGTCCGAGGCTTTTTTTGTGAAGTGGTGACAATTATTAATCTGTTTAATACTTTGAATTAAAACCCCTTTCTGCTGGCGTGCATGTATACATTCCATCGCTTGCATGCAAATTGATAACCAAAATCGATGTTGTTGAACTCGAATAGTCTATTATAACTTTTGTGTAAAGCTGATGCACAATTGAACTGTTTTACTTTGTTTCACACTTATCGGATTTGGGCACCACTGTATCAACATACGATTGGTCCGATGAACCTAACAATGAAAACCCCAAAAATCTTATTGGGCTATTGCACTATAGTCGTAGTGGAGAGATATTAACTGCAAGGTGTATTTGTTTATTAATTAAAACGCAGTATAATTAAGGTAATTGCTCATTAATTAGATCCGCATGAGGTCATGTTGATCTTGCACGTGAACCTTTTAATGGCTTGTGAACTCGATTTATTGATTCCAAAGTATGTTGAAATTGATTTAAGTAATGACATCATATAAATTGTAAATAACAAAAATAAGACATCCCCTTTGGCCGATGTCCAATATACCTTTCAATACGGCACGTATACGTCTATAGGTTGGACCCCATTTACGCTAAAATACCTCTCGGGAATATGAATTCAGGTTTAAAGGTGGTGGGTATGTTTTTGATAACTGTGGGCAATTGAGTCAGTACCACATTATCAATAGAACATGTGCGTGGGGTGTGTGTGTTATCCAATTCAGTCAAATACATTCGCTGTCAAACTATATGTTAAATGTTCATAAAGGTGTCATTAAGGAAAATACTGTCTCAAGTTATTCATCCAACATACTTACAGTTCAGAGAAATCACCAAGTAATTTAAGTCACCAAGTCAAGAAAGGTTAATATAGGTACTTTATTGCGGGTATACCTCAGCCTAGCCCCAAAGTAATGATATAAATGGTGCTATTAAGTACACCGTGTGCTGGAGAGGGTGGCTTGCGGCGCAGGCAGGCATGCAGCCTTTCAGACCCACAGCTACAGCTCGAGGCAGCGCGCTCAATTAGCCTAAATGGAAACAGTTTTCATTCATTGCAATAAGTCACTGTTCTCGAGACCACTTTCAGAATACATACTGTATTATGACACGCTGACCCGGAGGCGCGGAATGGCAGGACCAGGGAACGCTGGAGAGAGATGTGCAGCCCAGTGGGTTGTAATTATTAGACATTCATTGGGTTCAAGACCCTTTGCAAGTATAGCTAAATTATTTGCTTTCTTGTGCTATAGTTCGAATTTAAATCCCATCAAAAAACGTGGTTGGGCAGTTCACAACGTTTGGATCCTATTTTAACCTAATTAGATGCGTTACCTTTGGTAATTTCTGCAGAAAATAAGAACTCACGTTAATATCTGGTAATTGATAGTTTATTTCAACGCATTCAGTTATGTTTGGGAGGTTGTTTAGGGGTTAAAATAAATACATAATTTGTATAGGAGCTGTCGAAGCCAGACTAAAAGTGAGAAGGGAGCCTCCGGCACTAGGAAATTACCGCGCACCCGCGTGACCTTTGAGCAAGGTAATCAATCAAGTGATCAACAGGGATATTTTATCAATGCTTTGCCCAGCCAAGACGTTTCTGAAATAAAATAAGGAGATGGCCAACGACGATAAAGCGTGTAGACTATACTACTAAATACAAATAATAATACGGTTTAAATACTCCCATCACATTTGCAAAAACATTAAAATAATACATTGTCAAGTCAATTGTTGTATGTGCATTAGCAGTATTTTGCATGAGCAGTATATTGATTTATAAAACATATATTTTTATTATAATAACACTAATAACAAAAGCATTTCAAATAGGCCTACAAATAAAACGTCTTTATAAATAAACCACACTAACAACAATAATAATAACAACACATATTAACAACACCAATAACAATAATAATACTATTAATAATAATAGCCTAATAATAATAGTTATTATTATAACTTGTTTTATAACTCTTATATGTGCAACTGCTTTTGAATCTGATACTGGTGCCTAAACATTTTATGCTTTTGACATAAACGTGTGCTGGGTGTTAGAATCATCATGCCATATTGCCTGTGTTTTTACAACCATTCTTTCACCTTTAACTTCGAGAGTATAATCATATTGCCATAATTTCCTGCTCTTATTCAATTGTAATAATTCATATAATGCCTTATGTAAAACATGTTCTAAGGAGTGTGAGCCGGCGAAAAGGACGGGAGTGGAGCACGCTCGTGCCCCGGTGAGCAGTGCCCCTCCGTGGAGAGAAGTGAGAGTATTTTATAACCTATACGGACCACTGAGCACTGGTACCGACACCCATTCAACACAATCTACATTGCCAAAACACCACGGGGAACTCCAACTTTCTGCCTGCCTTTTCCGTTCAGTAGAGATACGCAGAAATAATCTGCAACTGTTTGCTTCTGGATTTTTAACTACATCGAAAAGCATCCACTATACCCTTCTACTTTTCGATCAAAGTTAATATTAGGCTACACTGTTGTGGCTATTTGGATATTGAGGTGTTCATATTTCCACCGTTTGGTTATGGGCAGGAGTGTCATGCACCCCAAAAAACTGAGCAGGCACAAAGTATGTGAGGATGGCTGGGGGGTGATCCTGGAGGAGGGCTATGCCCCCATCCATAAATTGGAGAATTAAGCATTTTTTTTGTTGTTGTTGTATTTAATCCCTTTTTTCTCCCCATTTGCGATCCAATCTCATCGCTGCAACACCCCAACGGGCTCGGGAGATGTGAAGGTTGAGTCATTCGTCCTCCAAAACATGACCCACCAATCCGCTCTTCTTAACACCCGCCCACTTAACCTGGAAGCCAGCTGCACCAATGTGAGGAGGAAACACGTTCAACTGATGACCGAAGTCAGCCTGCAGGCGCCCGGCCAACCACAAGAGCGCGATGAGCCGAGTAAAGCCCCCCCGGCAAAATCCTTCTCTAACCCGGAGGACATTGGGCCAATTGTGTGCCGCCCTATGGGACTTCTGGTCACGGCCAGTTGTGACACAGCCTGGGATCAAACCTGGGTCTTTAGTGACGCCTCAAGCACTGTGATGCAGTGCCTTAGACTGCTGCACTACTCTGGAGGCCAAATGTAGCATTATTTCAAACTCCTGAAACAGCTTTTTCCTGTGATCTAGAGCCATAATCAGTTTGCTTAATTATATGTAAAGCAATAATGATAATAATTCTGCATGTCTAAGCAAACCTCTTGAGCTGTCTGTATCCTCCTGACAAAACTACATATGCTTCTCTGAATCTCTGCTCAAGGGTCAAATATTGTTATAGTTTTAACCATGTTTTGAGCCTCGTGCTTGTTTACAATCGCATCGTTTGTAAACAATAGAGTAAAAAATGCGTATATTTTGGGTTCTGAAGGGTTACGACAGTTGAACTAAGGTCATGAGGGATTTATAAATAATATATTTTTTAAATCAATTGGTATACAAATGGTATATTCACGGTCTCTCTCTTCAAGCAGATTTCAGTCAAAACAGTGACTGGGCCACTCAGGGACATTCACTGTCTTCTTGGTGAGCAACTCCAGTATAGATTTGGCCTTGTGTTTTAGATTATTGTCATGCTGAAAGGTGAAGTCATCTCCCACTGGCACCTACTACCATACCCCGTTCAAAGGCACTTACATATTTTGCCTTGCCCATTCACACCCGGAATGGTAGACATACACAATCCATGTCTCAATTGTTTCATGGCTTAAAAATCCTTCTTTAACCTGTCTTCTCCCCTCCATAATACATTGATGGAAGTAGATTTAACAAATGACAACAATAGGGGATCTATGTCATGGAAAGAGCAGGGGTTTGTAATGTTTTGTACACTCAGTGTAGATTGAAAACCTAGACCTACAGCCATAGGGCCTGTATATATGCCCACTCCTTATACAAAGTCCACATTCAACCAATTCATTTCATCCTTTTTTTATCAGCAATAACCCAGTAACCTCTCCTCATGTGAAGTCAACATCTTTCCCCTGCAAACCCAACTTGTGCTGGAAAATGGAAGTAGCTAATAAAGTGTTAGTGACTGTGATCACATTAAGTCTTTACGCAAGGCTTTCATTCGATGTCATGTGATTCATTCTTGGTTCAATTGAATACTTACTGGTTCAGTCGTGTTTAAGGCAAAATATATTTGATGAGCTTGGTAGAGCTTGGAAGAGCACCTTGCATTTGAACAAATAAGCCAAGTCTGCATCTTGGCGACACACTTGAGAAACCCGAAGAAAATGCACCAAGACAAGAGTATCATAACAACGCCCATGACGCTGTGGAGAACATGTGAGCAAATACAATCTAACTACTGTAAGTTATAGTATCAACATACCGTTGTGTGCTTCAACAAAATAATATGTCTTTGCTCATCAAAGTGTGCATCTCTGCATTACCATATCTTTGGTTTGGAGGTGTTAAATTTGTTAAAACGCTTTACAACAGCTATAGTAAATTACACCGAACCAAACAAGTGGGTGCAGTGATGACAGAATCTTAGACTACAATATTTCTAGCGTTTGTTGCTCCATAATGTTGTACCGCCATCTAGTGCTCAATAAGCTGCACGGTTTACAATAACGTAATGAAACAAACTATTTTCTAAACGTACCTATAAAAAATATATTCTACAATAGAGATATAGATATGTAGATAACACTAGCAATACGATGATGGTAATGTATACATTCACTGCTGGTATTTCAGAAGCAAGCAAACTATTGACATCTTGGTGAGGCAGATAGTTGAGTGCTTTTTAACAGTGATTCCCGGTAGACCTATATAGGGGGCGGATTACTATGCACTCTCGAGACAATCTGGAGAAGTATTTATGGACATGGTGTGGCGGGGATGTCTACGGGCAGTCGTTTATCCTCGAACTCAGCAGCTCGATTAGGTCACAGACAGGGTACAGAGCCGTCCTCATTAATTCTGATGGACTTTTCCATTGCAAAAGTCTCTTCAACTAAGAGACCTGACAAATAATCAATCCGTCATTCAATCAGCGTTATTTATCTGGGGTTTCCCGTAAGAGCAAACTGGAGTGGGATGCTCGTCAGTTTCCCGGTTGCAGTGACATAATGGTTTCTGGAGACCATGCATAGGAATAAGGAATAAGACAGCTGTGTGTGCCACAGTCACACAAAAGTTCCAAAATCCATTCGTTTTTATTAGCACTGAATCAAACTATTTAATTTCAATACCAAGCAAGAGCTCTTATTCCCATAGATCATTTTTTGTTGTCTCCAATGTAAGCCTATGCCTGCCCTCTTCAGCCTAGGCTATATCCAAGTTATTTAGTGCCTTATCAAATGAACAGTTCATTCTCCTTGGGAAACATTTAGAAAAATACCTTTAATCAGAATCAGTGTTTCATTGAATTGTCTCTGGTGAGCAGGCCAGGAAAATGCATCAGACATGACTCAGAAGCACTTGTGATGGATCACGTTGGACCCCATCTCCTGGTACTCCAAGGCACTGATGCACATGTCTCCAAAGATGGAGAGAGATGACAGAAGGGAGCCCCCCAGCCAGGCAGTGTCCATCACAGGGACTGGCCCCATGCGGCATCCTGGCGGTACCAGAGCCGAGGCCTCCTCCCTCAGTCTGTGGCCCATCCCGGGAAGGAGGCTGGAGCCCCCGGCAAGGACAGCGTTGTCTAGGAGCAGCTGCCACAGGTCTGCATCGCTCTCCAACACAGAGCTCACCAGGAGACTGGGAATGCCTTGTGTTACCATGCGGACAGTCTGAGGAGAGAAGAGGATTTCGGGTGCCCTGAACCTCTCGCTGCCAACCCTCAGCATCTGCCCGTCGGGGAGCTGGTAGTCCGCATCGGTGCTGCCGATGATGGTTGTGGCTGTCTCTGAGGAGGGATCAGTGGATACATAACACATCTGCTCCTTGATGATGGTCACGGTGTCATGTTCCTGTGTAGTGCTGGAAAACTGAGCTCCGGACTCCTTCAGCAGCAGAGCCAGGTGGGCCGTGACATCCTGCCCTCCCAGGCCCAGCTGACGCACAGCGTGGGGGAGGCAGTGGCCCTCGAAAACTGGGACGGTGTGGGTGACATCGTAGCCACAGTCCACCACACAGCCGGTCACCCTGCCTGAAGACAGCAGGGCCAGGAGCGACTGAGGGGCCATGTACAATGCAGGGACACCCAGACCCTCGAACATCATCCTGCAGGTCTTTTCCCTGTCCGACTGGGTGGTCAAGGGGAACTCAGTCAGTAAAACCGGGCTCTCACATGAGGGGGTCTTCACGTGCCTGTTGAAAACATAGCTCCATATGGCCTCCATATCAGCCCATGACACCACCCTCCCACGCTTCATGGGACGAATCACAGACAAGTCGTCTCTCCTCCCCCATGCCTCATCTCCAAAGCAGAGCTCTCCTTCACTAGAGTTGCTCTCAGATCTGCCAGTGACATTTTTACAGATCAGACTAGGCTCTGTACTGCCTGAGGTCCCAACTCTCATCTGGTCAGTTCCATTGTCAATCACAATTGCAGTTGGCAAATGTGCCATTTCTCTCTCAATTCTAGCAGCAGAAAGTATGAAAAGAGTGCCCACAAATATGAAATAAAGTTCTGCCTTATTACAGTCCCCCCTTCTCCATTCCTATCACTTTGTGATACATTACCAAGTACCTCGGCAATGAAAACATTCTGAACAAGCTAGAACACCATTATGATGTCACAACCACTTTCTCCTCTAGTTATAATGTGAGTGTATCCGGATTGGTGACAAAGGGTGAGTTCATTTTGCATCACCCGGTGTAATTGTTGTCATATATGCTGATTTCGTGGCGCGAGTAAATAGTTGCATTCAACTCAGCAGATAAGAAGAAGATGAAATCGCGATACTTCTGTTTGTGTCCTGCTTAGGTTTGCAATACTGACAGCATTGTGCGTAAACGTTTTATTATTTTTGTATGTATTTTTATTCAAGTTTTACAGAATGTACATCAATGTAATCACAAAGATTTTACCATATCCCAACCACCCTCCTTCCCTCCATACAACACATCCACCCAACCCCCTTAGTCCCCCCCTACCTCTCCGCCCTACCTCAGTCCACCCACCTCGATTCCCTCCCTCCCTCCCAACCACCCAACCACCCACACTGATCACCCCAAATAGCCAAACCATCCCACACCCTCCCTCAATTCGGTCCTAGAAACTAAAATTCTACAGAGATATCACCACAAATAAACAATCAAGAATACAGGGGGGGTATACAAATAACTCAATACATATTCAAAATACAAAAACAGAAATAAGTAAATGATCAGTAAACCTTAGACAAACGTGCTTGGACTGGATAGCATTATATTGATGACTGTACCTATTATGTAATGACTACTGGTAGTGCCTACTGGGAAACCTTGAAGCATCTCATCAGAGGAGAGCCTCTGCAAGCCATTAGAGTATAATATCAATGGTTGCTATTTTCTAACAAATGTATCATTGGAATCCCTAAGATAATACCTAATTTTCTCAAGCTTTAGGAAGAACATTCCATCGTTGAGCCATTGAGAAGTAGAAGAGGGCTGAGCAGACTTCCACTGGAGAATAATCCTACATCGAGCAAATAAGGATGTAAAAGCAACGATATGGGCATGTTTGGGGTTCAAGGAGAACAAGTCTTCTGGAATACCAAAAACAGCTATCAAGGGTCAAGGCTGCAGGTTCATTTCAAGCATCACAGATAAAGTTTGAAAAATAGAATCCCAGTAACTTTGCAGTTTAGAGCATTGAATGAACATGTGACTCAGGTCACATGGTGAGACATGACATCTATCACTCTCATCATTTACATTTGGATATATGTCAGACAATCTGGATTTGGAAAAATGCACCCTATGTAAAACCTTAAATAGTATGAGACCAAGACGAGCACAAGATGTAGTGGAGTGTACTCTATCAACCGCATCATCCCACCACTCCTGTGTAAATTCAACACCCAGATTTGGCATGGTTCCCCAGATCTTCAAAAGGTCCTACAGCTGCACCATCGAGAGCATCCTGACCGGATGCATCACCGGCTGGTATGGCAACTACTCGGCATCTGACCGTAAGGCGCTACAGAGGGTAGTGCGAACGGCCCTGTACATCACTGGGGCCAATCTTCCTGCCATTCAGGACCTATATAATAAGCGGTGTCAGAGGAAAACCCATCAAATTGTCAGAGACTCCAGTCACCCAAGTTATATACTGTTTTCTCTGCTACTGCATGGCAAGCTGTACCGGAGTGTCAAGTCTAGGACCAAAAGCCATAAGATTGTTGAACAATTCATAAAATCGCCACCGAACAATTTACATTGACCCCCCTCCCTTTTGTACACTGTTGCTACTCACTGTTTATTTGTTATCTATGCATAGTCACTTCGCCCCCACCTACATGTACAGATTACCTCAACTAGCCTGTACCCCTGCACACTGACTCTGTACCGGTGCCCCCTGTATATTGCCTCGTTATGTTATTCTTATTGTGTTACTTTTTATTATTACTTTTTATTTTAATATACTTGGTAAATATTTTCTTCTTCTTGAACTGCACTGTTGGTTTAAGGGCTTGTAAGTAAGCATTTCACTGTAAAGTCTACACTTGTTGTATTTATAAAATAAAGTTTGACGGAGTGTTGGCGGAGTGTTTGTCCAATGACAAAATACACAGATAGATCTGAGAAATGAATTGCTTTCTGTCGAGGTAATAGGGTCAATATGCCATCTCAGGGTTGGCAAGGGGGTGGAGCAGGGAAGCCAGAAAATGGGGAGGAGACACAATGCCTAAAAGAGTGAGATGGAGGCAAAGAGTATTTAGAGGCCAGGTTTGGAAAACATCTTTGAAGGACTTAATACCTTTCCAGTAAGAGAAAGCATTATCTATTAGAGAAGTGAGGAATAAGTGATTCTTATTAATAGGACCCATAGTAGATGCAGCAGAGAATTTAAAATGTTGCCGAAACTGGTACCAAATCTTAAGTGTGGAAAGCACTACAGGATTGCGAGTATAGCAAGAGGGGCATGTTGGGAGAGAAGAGCAGAGTAAAGCAGGAAGAGAAGCAGAAATACAAGAACGTGCCTCTAGGTAGCCCCATGGGGTATCTGGAGCATGTAACCAGAATGGCAGTTTCTGAAAGTTGGCTGCCCAGTAATAGTATAAAAAGTTGGGTAGTGCCAGCCATCCACTAAACCTGCATCTCTGAAGAAAAGATCTACAGACTCAGATCTACCTCCCCAGATACATGTGATTACAGCCTGATTGATTGACTTAAAAAAACTTTGTCTTTACCAATGGGATAGATTGAAATAGATAAATAAATTTGGGTAAACTGTTCATTTTTACAGCATTAATCCTTTCTATAAGTGAGAGTGGAAATTAGTTTTCATTTGCACAAGAAGGGGAGCAAAGCCTGCAGAAAAAAAGAGCATGTAATGAACAAGTTATGTTTAGCTAAAAGGGCTGTCTGCTGGAGATGTAGCACTGCTGGACTGACTGGGAAGCACTCACTTTTCAGGAGATTCAAATCCACTCTTATGAGTCACATGCGCCGAATACAACAGGTGTGGTAGACCTTACAGTGAAATGCTGAATACAACAGGTGTGGTAGACCTTACAGTGAAATGCTGAATACAACAGGTGTGGTAGACCTTACAGTGAAATGCTGAATACAACAGGTGTGGTAGACCTTACAGTGAAATGCTGAATACAACAGGTGTGGTAGACCTTACAGTGAAATGCTGAATACAACAGGTGTGGTAGATCTTACAGTGAAATGCTGAATACAACAGGTGTGGTAGACCTTACAGTGAAATGCTTACTTACGAGCCCCTAACCAACAATGCAGTTTCAAAAAAATATGGATAAGAATAAGAGATAAAAGTAACAAATAATTAAAGAGCAGCAGGAAAATAACAATAGCGAGACTAAATACAGGGGGGTACCGATACAAAGTCAATGTGCGGGGGCACCGGTTATTTGAGGTAGTATGTACATGTAGGTAGAGTTATTAAAGTGACTATGCATAGATGACAACAGCAGTGGTGTAAAGAGGGGGAGCTGGGGGTGCAATGCAAATTGTCTGGGTAGCCATTTGATTAGATGTACAGGAGTCTTATGGCTTCGGCGTAGAAGCTGTTTAGAAGCCTCTTGGACCTAGACTTGGTGCTTCAGTACCACTTGCCATGCAGTAGCAGAGAGAACAATCTATGACTAGGATGGTTGGAGTCTTTGACAATTTTTAGGGCCTTCCTCTGACACCGCCTGCTATAGCGGTCCTGGATGGCAGGAAGTGATGTACTGGGCCGTTCGCACTACCCCCTGTAGTGCCTTGCGGTCAGAGGCCGAGCAGTTGCCATACCAGGCAGTGATGCAACCATGCTCTCGATGGTGCAGCTGTAGAACCTTTTGAGGATCTGAGGACCCATGCCAAATCTTTTCAGTCTCCTGAGGGGTAATAGGTTTTGTCATGCCCTCTTCACCACTGTCTTGGTGTGCTTGGACCATGTTAGTTTGTTGATGATGTGGACACCAAGGAACTTGAAGCTCTCAACCTGCTCCACTACAGACCTGTCGATGAGAATGGGGGCGTGCTCAGTCCTCTTTTTCCTGTAGTCCACAATAATCTCCTTTGTCTTGATCACATTGAGGGAGAGGTTGTTGTCTTGGCAACACACAGCCAGGTCTCTGACCTCCTCCCTATAGGCTGTCGTTGTCAGCTGTTGTGTCATCTGCAAATTTAATGATGGTGTTGGAGTTGTGCCTGGCCGTGCAGTCATGAGTGGACAGGGAGTACAGGAGGGGACTGAGCAAACACCCATGAAGGGCACCAGTGTTGAGGATCAGCGTGTCGGATGTGTTGTTACCTACCCTTGCCAACTGGGGGCGGCCTGTCAGGAAGTCCAGGATCCACTTGCAGAAGGGGGTGTTTAGCCCCAGGGTCCTTATAGCTTATTGATGAGCTTTGAGGAATGAATAGCATTCTCGCATAGGTGTTCCTTTTGTCCAGGTGGGAAAGGGCAGTGTGGAGTGCAATAAAGACTGCATCATCTGTGGATCTGTTGGGGCGGTATGCAACTTGGAGTGGGTCTAGGGTTTCTGGGATGATGGTGTTGATGTGAGCCATGACCAGCCTTTAAAGGCATTCTATGGCTACAGATGTGAGTGCTATGGGTCAGTAGTCATTTAGGCAGGTTACCCTAGTGTTCTTGGGCACAGGCACTACGGTGGTCTGCTTGAAATATGTTGATATTACAGACAGGGACAGGGAGAGGTTAAAAATGTGAATGAAGACACTTGCCAGTTGGTCAGCGCATGCTCGGAGTACATGTCCTGGTAATCCATCTGGCCCAGCGGCCTTGTGAATGTTGACCTGTTTAAAGGTCTTACTCACATCGGCTGCGGAGAGTGTGATCACACAGTCGTCCGGAACAGCTGGTGTTCTCATGCATGTTTCAGTGTTACTTGCCTCGAAGTGAGCATAGAAGTAGTTTAGCTTGTCCAGTAGGCTCGTGTCACAGGGCAGCTCTCGGCTGTGCTTCCCTTTGTGGTCCGTAATAGTTTGCAAGCCTTGCCACATAAGACGACAGTCAGAGCCGGTGTAGTACGATTCGATATTTGTCCCGTATTGACGCTTTGTCTGTTGTCTGTCTGATGGTTCGTTGGAGGGCATAGCAGGATTTCTTATAAGCTTTCGGGTTAGAGTTCCGCTCCATGAAAGCGACTGCTGTAGCCTTTAGCTCAGTGCGGATGCTGTCTGTAATCCGTGGCTTCTGGTTGGGGTATATACGTACGGTCACTGTGGGGACGGCGTCATCGATCCACTTATTGATGAAGCCAATAACTGATGTTGTGTATTCCTCATTACCATCGGAAAAATCCCAGAAGATATTCCAGTCTGTTCTAGCAAAACAGCCCTGTAGCTTAGCAACTGCGTCATCTGACAACTTTTTCAAAAATCTAGTCACTGGTTCTTCCTGCTTGAATTTTTGCTTGTAAGCAGGAATCAGCAGGATAGAATTACTGTCAGATTTGTCAAATGGAGGCGAGGGAGAGCTTTGTATGTGTCTCTGTGTGTGGAGTATAGGTGGTCCAGAGTTCTTTTTCCTCTGGTTGCACAATAGGAATCATGTAACCAAAATAATGTTAAACAAATCTAAATATATTTAATATTTTAGATTCTTCAAAGTAGCCACCCTTTGCAGTGACGACAGCTTTGCACACACTAGACATTATTATCTCAACCATCTTCACCTGGAGCTCCCGATCCCTCTCCTCCTTGGTCGAAAAGCCCTTACACAGCCTGGAGGTGTGTTGGGTCATTGTCCTGTTGAAAAACTAATGATAGTCCCACTAAGCGCCAACCAGATGGGATGGCATATCGCTGCAGAATGCTGTGGTAGCCATGCTGGTTAAGTGTGCCTTGAATTCTACAGAAATCACAGACAGTTCACCAGCAAAGCACCCCCACATCATCACACCACCTCCTCCATGCTTTACGGTGGAAACCACACATGCTGAGATCATCCGGGTTGGAGCGAGCGGTTGCATCTACACTTCGGTCCGCAGGTAGTATAACTTTTCATTACATTTCATTATAGTACAACGGTTTGATTTGTCTAATCTTAGCAATTTCTTCTTAGCTAGCTACATAGCCGTCTTTGTATCAAAGATAATTGCGTAATTATCGTATTTCGTCGTCCTAACGTAGTCTACACTGCTATCTGCCCAGCAGCTAGCTAACGTCCACCGTCTACCAGCACTGTAGAAACTATTACACTCAACTGAACGACTTGATTAGTGTAGTGTTAGCTAGCTACATAGTTGTCTTTGCTGTCTTCGTATCCAAGATAATTGTGTAGTTTAGAGTGTGTAGACTTAGAGTGATTATCTTAATTTACCGAGGTTAGCTAGCCAGCTATTTGTCGTCCTTAACGTAGGAGATACTGCTAGCTAGCTAGCCAACAGCTAGCCAACGTCTACCGAATAGAACTTCAACTACCCGGTCAACATTCCGCTTCGCTCCACAGGTAGTATCACATTTTCATTTCACTTCATTACAGTACAACGGTTTGATTTGTTTGATCGTAGCTAGCTAGCTACATAGCCGTCTTTGTTTCAAAGACAATTGTGTAGTCTAGAGCGATTTTCTAGGTTAGCTAGCCAGCTATTGTCGCGTAACGTAATCAACACTGCTAGCTAGCCAGCTAGCCCCCGAATAGCAGCACTGTAGAAACTATTACTCTCAACGGAACGACTTGATTAGTGTAGTGTCAACAACGCAGCCACTGCCAGCTAGCCTACAAAGTCAACAACGCAGCCACTACCAGCTAGCCTACTCCAGCAGTACTGTATCATTTCAATCATTTTAGTCAATAAGATTCTTGCTACGTAAGCTTAACTTTCTGAACATTCGAGACGTGTAGTCCACTTGTCATTCCAATCTCCTTTGCATTAGCATAGCCTCTTCTGTAGCCTGTCAACTATGTGTCTATCTATCCCTGTTCTCTCCTCTCTGCACAGACCATACAAACGCTCCACACCGCGTGGCCGCGGCCACCCTAATCTGGTGGTCCCAGCGCGCACGACCCACGTGGAGTTCCAGGTCTCCGGTAGCCTCTGGAACTGCCGATCTGCGGCCAACAAGGCAGAGTTCATCTCAGCCTATGCCTCCCTCCAGTCCCTCGACTTCTTGGCACTGACGGAAACATGGAACATCACAGATAACACTGCTACTCCTACTGCTCTCTCTTCGTCCGCCCACGTGTTCTCGCACACCCCGAGAGCTTCTGGTCAGCGGGGTGGTGGCACCGGGATCCTCATCTCTCCCAAGTGGTCATTCTCTCTTTCTCCCCTTACCCATCTGTCTATCGCCTCCTTTGAATTCCATGCTGTCACAGTTACCAGCCCTTTCAAGCTTAACATCCTTATCATTTATCGCCCTCCAGGTTCCCTCGGAGAGTTCATCAATGAGCTTGATGCCTTGATAAGCTCCTTTCCTGAAGACGGCTCACCTCTCACAGTCCTGGGCGACTTTAACCTCCCCACGTCTACCTTTGACTCATTCCTCTCTGCCTCCTTCTTTCCACTCCTCTCCTCTTTTGACCTCACCCTCTCACCTTCCCCCTACTCACAAGGCAGGCAATACGCTCGACCTCATCTTTACTAGATGCTGTTCTTCCACTAACCTCATTGCAACTCCCCTCCAAGTCTCCGACCACTACCTTGTATCCTTTTCCCTCTCGCTCTCATCCAACACTTCCCACACTGCCCCTACTCGGATGGTATCGCGCCGTCCCAACCTTCGCTCTCTCTCCCCCGCTACTCTCTCCTCTTCCATCCTATCATCTCTTCCCTCTGCTCAAACCTTCTCCAACCTATCTCCTGATTCTGCCTCCTCAACCCTCCTCTCTTCCCTTTCTGCATCCTTTGACTCTCTATGTCCCCTATCCTCCAGACGGCTCGGTCCTCCCCTCCCGCTCCGTGGCTCGACGACTCATTGCGAGCTCACAGAACAGGGCTCCGGGCAGCCGAGCGGAAATGGAGGAAAACTCGCCTCCCTGCGGACCTGGCATCCTTTCACTCCCTCCTCTCTACATTTTCCTCCTCTGTCTCTGCTGCTAAAGCCACTTTCTACCACTCTACATTCCAAGCATCTGCCTCTAACCCTAGGAAGCTCTTTGCCACCTTCTCCTCCCTCCTGAATCCTCCCCCCCTCTCTGCAGATGACTTGTCAACCATTTTGAAAAGAAGGTCGACGACATCCGATCCTCGTTTGCTAAGTCAAACGACACCGCTGGTTCTGCTCACACTGCCCTACCCTGTGCTCTGACCTCTTTCTCCCCTCTCTCTCCAGATGAAATCTCGCTTCTTGTGACGGCCGGCCGCCCAACAACCTGCCCGCTTGACCCTATCCCCTCCTCTCTTCTCCAGACCATTTCCGGAGACCTTCTCCCTTAACTCACCTCGCTCATCAACTCATCCCTGACCGCTGGCTACGTCCCTTCCGTATTCAAGAGAGCGAGAGTTGCACCCCTTCTGAAAAAACCTACACTCGATCCCTCCGATGTCAACAACTACAGACCAGTATCCCTTCTTTCTTTTCTCTCCAAAACTCTTGAACGTGCCGTCCTTGGCCAGCTCTCCCGCTATCTCTCTCAGAATGACCTTCTTGATCCAAATCAGTCAGGTTTCAAGACTAGTCATTCAACTGAGACTGCTCTTCTCTGTATCACGGAGGCGCTCCGCACTGCTAAAGCTAACTCTCTCTCCTCTGCTCTCATCCTTCTAGACCTATCGGCTGCCTTCGATACTGTGAACCATCAGATCCTCCTCTCCACCCTCTCCGAGTTGGGCATCTCCGGCGCGGCCCACGCTTGGATTGCGTCCTACCTGACAGGTCGCTCCTACCAGGTGGCGTGGCGAGAATCTGTCTCCTCACCAGCGCTCTCACCACTGGTGTCCCCAGGGCTCTGTTCTAGGCCCTCTCCTATTCTCGCTATACACCAAGTCACTTGGCTCTGTCATAACCTCACATGGTCTCTCCTATCATTGCTATGCAGACGACACACAATTAATCTTCTCCTTTCCCCCTTCTGATGACCAGGTGGCGAATCGCATCTCTGCATGTCTGGCAGACATATCAGTGTGGATGACGGATCACCACCTCAAGCTGAACCTCGGCAAGACGGAGCTGCTCTTCCTCCCGGGGAAGGACTGCCCGTTCCATGATCTCGCCATCACGGTTGACAACTCCATTGTGTCCTCCTCCCAGAGTGCTAAGAACCTTGGCGTGATCCTGGACAACACCCTGTCGTTCTCAACTAACATCAAGGCGGTGGCCCGTTCCTGTAGGTTCATGCTCTACAACATCCGCAGAGTACGACCCTGCCTCACACAGGAAGCGGCGCAGGTCCTAATCCAGGCACTTGTCATCTCCCGTCTGGATTACTGCAACTCGCTGTTGGCTGGGCTCCCTGCCTGTGCCATTAAACCCCTACAACTCATCCAGAACGCCGCAGCCCGTCTGGTGTTCAACCTTCCCAAGTTCTCTCACGTCACCCGCTCCTCCGCTCTCTCCACTGGCTTCCAGTTGAAGCTCGCATCCGCTACAAGACCATGGTGCTTGCCTACGGAGCTGTGAGGGGAACGGCACCGCAGTACCTCCAGGCTCTGATCAGGCCCTACACCCAAACAAGGACACTGCGTTCATCCACCTCTGGCCTGCTCGCCTCCCTACCACTGAGGAAGTACAGTTCCCGCTCAGCCCAGTCAAAACTGTTCGCTGCTCTGGCCCCCCAATGGTGGAACAAACTCCCTCACGACGCCAGGACAGCGGAGTCAATCACCACCTTCCGGAGACACCTGAAACCCCACCTCTTTAAGGAATACCTAGGATAGGATAAAGTAATCCTTCTCCCCCCCTTAAATGATTTAGATGCACTATTGTAAAGTGGCTGTTCCACTGGATGTCATAAGGTGAATTCACCAATTTGTAAGTCGCTGTGGATAAGAGCGTCTGCCAAATGACTTAAATGTTAAATGTTACTCTGCATCTCACAAAGACACGGCGGTTAGAACCAAAAATCTCACATTTTTGACTCATCAGACCAAAGGACAGATTTCCACCAGTCTAATGTCCACGGCTTGTGTTTCTTGGCCCAAGCAAATCTCTTCTTCTTATTGGTGTCCTTTAGTAGTGGTTTCTTTGCAGCAATTCGATCAGGAAGGCCTGATTCATGCAGTCTCCTCTGAACAGTTGATGTTGATATGTGTCTGTTACTTGAACTCTGTGAAGCATTTATTTGTGCTGCAATTTCTGAGGCTGGTAACTCTAATGAACCTATCCTCTGCAGCAGAGGTAACTCTGGGTCTTCATTTCCTGTGGCGGTCCCTATGAGTGCTTGATGGTTTTTGCGAATGCACTTGAAGAAACTTTCAAAGTTCTTGACATTTTCCGAATTGACTAACCACTGTTTTTTCTCTTTGCTTATTTGAGCTTTTCTTGCTATAATATGGTTGGTCCTGTATGCCAGTCATACCTTGTCACAACACAACTGATTGTGTAACGCCGTTCTTCGTTTGTCGAAAGAGAGTCGGACCGAAATGCAGCGTGGTGGTTACTCATGTCTTTAATGAAGAAAAAAACGGAACGATACATGAAATAACTAATAAATACAAAAACAACAAACGGAACGTGAAACCTATTACAGCCTATTTGGTGAACACTACACAGAGACAGGAACAATCACCCACGAAATACACAGTGAAACCCAGGCTACCTAAATACGGTTCCCCATCAGAGACAACAAGAATCACCTGACCTGATTGAGAACCGCCTCAGGCAGCCAAACCTAAACTAAACACACCCCTAATCAACCACAATCCCAATGCCTACAAAAACCCCAATACGACAACACAATAACATAAACCCATGTCACACCCTGGCCTGACCAACTAATTAACTAAAACACAAAATACTAAGACCAAGGCGTGACAGATTGGCTCAAATTAATTAAAAAGGAAAGAAATTCCACAAATTAACTTTTAACAAGGCACACCTGTTAAAATAAATGCATTCCAGGTGACTACCCCGTGAAGCTGGTTGAGAGAATGCCAAGAGTGTGCAAAGCTTGTCATCAAGGCAAAGGGTGGTTACTTTGAAGAATCTAAATTATGAAATATATTCTGATTTGTTTAACACTTTTTGGTTACTACATCATTCCATGTGTGTTATTTCATAGTGTTGATGTCCTCACTATTATTCTATGAGGTAGAAAATAGTAAAAAATAAACAAAAACCCTTGAATGAGTAGATGTGTCCAAATGTTTGACTGGTACTGTATGTATAATGATGTATAAATAAATAAAAAATGTACAGGGTGATGTGCGATAGGGGAAATATATAAAGTGGGCACCGAAATTATTAACACTACTGATAAAGATGAAAAAAATGGCTGTATAAAATAAATAACGTCAATACTATACTTGATAAAGGTGAGCCAAAAATGACTGTAAACAATAATTAAAATACTATATTGTATTTATACTATACTGACATTAAAATAGAGCTCTATGGCCATGCACAAAAGTGACGGGTTTGGTGTCAAAATGAGAATGCATTAGCAGAAAATAACTCTATACCTACTGTAATGTGATGTGATGGGGCTATTTTGCTTCCAATGTTCCTGGTGACCTTGTTAAGGTCAACGGCATCATGAAGTTGTTGCCTCGGCCAGGAGGCTGACATTTGGCCGCAAGTGTATCTTCCAGCAAGACAATAATCCCAAGCATACATCAAAATCCACTAAGAAATGGTTAATTGGCCCCAAAATTCACATTTTGCATGGCCATCTCAGTCTCCGGACTTGAAACCCATTGAAAACCTGTGGTTTGAAGAGGGCAGACCATACGCGCAGACAAAGGATATCAAGGATCTGGAAGGATTCTAAGATTCTTCCCATTTTAGAAAAGGCTCAGTGCCATTATCCTCACAAGGTGAGATATTGAAAGATATTGAAAACAGGGGTGTCAGTAATTGTGATCCTTACGTTTGTTACATTTTTTCCCTCCCTTTTAAATACACAAAATATATATCTCTGATCAAAAGAAAAGAGTGCATATCAGGATGTGCAGAAAATGCAAAGAGAAGTGTGCAGTTCTAGGATGATAGTGCAGGGTGTACAGTCCGTGGATGGGTAGTGCAGAGTTCATAGTCCATGAATGAGAAGATCATCGTCGACCAGGTGGCCGGTTGGTGAGGGCCACACAAGGGGGAAGAAGCAGTTCAGGTTTTGGTAGTGACTGACCAGAACCGTTTGCCAGAGGGGAGTCTTTGGAAGAGGAGGTGGAAGTGGTGGAAGAGGTCGGTAAAGATCTTTCATGCACGCTTCCTTGCCCTGGGTTCATGCAGGACCTCGATGTAGGGCAGGTGGTAGCCGATGACCCTTTCAGCAGAGCAGACAATCTGTTGCAGTTTGCCCTTTGACCAGGCAGACACATTCCCTAACCAGACCAGTGATCTAGGAGATAAGGATGTAATAGATGATGGTGGTGTACAACTGAACTAGGATTGCCCGTGAGAGTTTACATTTCCTACAGCTGACATAAGAAGTACATCCACTGGTGTGTCTTATTGGTGATCGCTGTGATGTTGTCCTCCCACTTGAGGTTGTGGGAGATGATGGTCCCCAGGATTTGAATATCTCAGCCGTGCTTACAGCTGAGCCATTGATTTCAAGACAGAGAGATGACGAGGAACGCTTCCTGAAGTCAATCACCATATCCACAATGGTTTTAAACAATTTTAAACAATATACAATATCAAAAGTAGCAGTAATTATACTCTATAAGTACTGTACATCAAATTTCCAGAGTGAGTGCTCTGCTACTTTTGAAGTTATGATACATTTTATGAACATCCCCAACACAGTGAATGGGAAAATGGATTCAGAGGGAACTCCCTCTGCTGGTGATTTGCTGAATGTGATTAGTTAATGACCTGTAATGTACATTTCTACATATAAAATGGGTCATATCTTCAAAAGTAGCAGAGCACCCACTGTAATTTTTGATGTGTTTAAATAGTACTGTATATTATTCCAAACAATGTCTAAGAATAAGCTAAAAAAAGGGTACTTTTGTGATAATAATATACATATTTTTTTTACGTAGAATAAATTCATTTGTAAAATTGCATTTCAGAATCTAGACATGCCTCATATTTTAGAGCACACTATAAGGAGTATAATAGGTCTAAAAAGGGGCTAAAATGTCCGTTTTCATTATGATAAAAAAAGACTTGTGATACAAATGTAAAAAGCAAAAAACATCCTTCCTCAAAATGAAGTGGAATTGCTCAGCATTCAGTCCAGGCTGCCTCACGATACAGAAACAATCAAACGTAGTTATACAGCCCTTTCTACACCAGCAGATGTCACAAAGTCCTTATGCAGACACCCAGTCTAACACCCCATACAGCAATGAATGCAGATGTAAAAGCACTGTGGATAGGAGAAACTCCCTAGAAAAGCAGAAACCTAGGAAGAAACCTAGAGAGGAACCAGGCTCTGAGGGGTGGCCAGTCCTCTTCTGGCTGTGCCGGGTGGAGATTATAAAAGTACATGGCCATTAAGGCCAGATCAGAGAGAGACAGATACAGTGTATAACTTAAAAGCTGCGTGTTCGAATCTCGTCACAGACAACTTCAGGATTTTAGCAACTTTGCAACCACTTACTACTTTTTAGATACTTTGCAACTACTTAGTATGTTAGCCAACACTTCTCCTTACCCTTTAACCCAAATCCTAACCTCTAGCCTAGCTAACATTAGCCACCTAGATAACGTTAGTGTTAGCCACCTAGCTACAGTACCGATAGCCACAGCAAATAGGAATTTGTAAAATACTGTATCATAGGTATTGCAAATTCGTAACATATTGTATTTCATAATATACTAAAGGGAGCATTCATAAGCTGAACGTCATTTAAAGCGGAACCCACTTGGTTTGTAACTGTCACGGCCGAACAGGACCAAGGCGCAGCGTGGTGAGGGTACATACATTTAATAGTAGATGTCTCCAACAAAACAATAAACATACAGAAACGACCGTGAAGCTCAAGGCTATAGTGCCAACAAACAAAGACAACTACCCACCAAGACAGGTGGGAGAAAGGGCTGCCAAAGTATGGTTCCCAATCAGAGACAACGATAGACAGCTGTCCCTGATTGAGAACCATACCCGGCCAAAACAAAGAAATACAAAACATAGAAAAATGAACATAGAATTCCCACCCTAATCACACCCTGACCAAACCAAAATAGAGACACAAAACGCTCTCTAAGGTCAGGGCGTGATAGTAACAATGTAAAGAAACAAGTTACTTTTTCCAAATTGGGTAATATTATTACAGCTGCTTTCTCAAGTAATGTGTGCATTACCTTTACATTACTTTCAGAAAATATTTTCCCACTGGTGTAACGGCCTTCTTCCTGGGAAAGAGAGGACCAAAGCGCAGCGTGGTGAGTGTTCACCTTCTTTCATAATAAATCCCAACTGAACACTTCAAATTACAAAACAACAAATGTGAAAACAGTCCTATCTGGTGCATAGACACAAAGACAGGAACCAATCACCCACAAACCCTAACACAAAACAAGCTACCTAAATATGGTTCCCAATCAGAGACAATGACTAACACCTGCCTCTGATTGAGAACCATATCAACCCCCCAAGGTGTGGACTCCGACCGCTCAACCTAAACCTATAGGGGAGGGTCTGGGTGGACATCTGTCCGCGGTGGTGGCTCTGACGCTGGACGTGATTTTCACTCAAAATCTCACGATACATGGCCCCATTCATTCTTTCCTTTACACAGATCAGTCGTCCTGGTCCCTTTGCAGAAAAACAGCCCCAAAGCATGATGTTTCCACCCCCATGCTTCACAGTAGGTATGGTGTTCTTTGGATGCAACTCAGCATTCTTTGTCCTCAAAACATGACAAGTTGAGTTTTTACCAAAAAGTTATATTTTGGTTTCATCTGACCATATGACATTCTCCCAATCTTCTTCTGGATCGTCCAAATGCTCTCTAGCAAACTTCAGACGGGCCTGGACATGTACTGGCTTAAGCAGGGGGAGACACGTCTGGCACTGCAGGATTTGAGTCCCTGGTGGCGTAGTATGTTAGTGATGGTAGGCTTTGTTACTTTGGTCCCAGCTCTCTGCAGGTCATTCACTAGATCCCCCCGTGTGGTTCTGGGATTTTTGCTCACCGTTCTTGCGATCATTTTGATCCCCCGGGGTGAGATCTTGCGTGGAGCCCCAGATCGAGGGAGATTATCAGTGGTCTTGTATGTCTTCCATTTCCTAATAATTGCTCCCACAGTTGATTTATTCAAACCAAGCTGCTTACCTTTTGCAGATTCAGTCTTCCCAGCCTGGTGCAAGTCTACAATTTTGTTTCTGGTGTCCTTTGACAGCTCTTTGGTCTTGGCCATAGTGGAGTTTGGAGTGTGACTGTTTGAGGTTGTGGACAGGTGTCTTTTATACTGATAACAAGTTCAAACAGGTGCCATTAATACAGGTAACGAGTGGAGGACAGAGGAGCCTCTTAAAGAAGAAGTTACAGGTCTGTGAGAGCCAGAAATCTTGCTTGTTTGTAGATGACCAAATACTTATTTTCCACCATAATTTGCAAATAAATTCATAAAAAATCCTACAATGTGATTTTCTGGATTTTTTTCTTCTCATTTTGTCTGTCATAGTTGAAGTGTACCTATGATGAAAATGACAGGACTCTCTCATCTTTTTAAGTGGGAGAACTTGCACAGTTGGTGGCTGACTAAATACTTTTTTTGCCCCACTGTATGTATGTCCTGTGTGCCAGGTGTTTGTGGAGTTCTCACCCTCAAAAGCAGTCCCAGGGGAGGAGACCACCCTGCAGCTCTCGTCCCAGCCCGGCTCCCTCTGTGGCCTCAGTGCTGTGGACAAGAGCGTTCACATCATGGAACCAGGGAAGAGGCTGGATGCTAACAAGGTAACAGAGACATATAAACAAGCTTTTGTGGTGCTGGCCACAACAACCAGCTTCAGGGGAATTAGAAGTGACGACAGTAGACTTGGAGTGGGTCTGTTCGCAGTGGGCCATTTGGTGTACTTTCATAGGTAATTGGCACTCATTCTCTGCAATGAGATCCACTCTTTGATAGAATCTCAGTAACTGAAAAGCATCTCCCTATTGGTACTTAATGAGGTAATAGTCTAGGTTGTGTTTGTTAGTGCAATTTTAACCCTCCTACCAGAACTCAGTAAAATGCACATGACAGCCCTCTTGTAGTTTGTCAAAAGGCACTTAACGACTCTCAGACCATGAAAAACATGATTTTTTTTGGGCCTGAATGCCAAGCGTCAAGTCTGGCACCATCTGGCATCATCCCTACAGTGAAGCATGGTGGTGGCAGCATCATCATCATTTTCAGCGAAATTACAGTTATTTAGCATATTCTGTAAAGTGAAAATATAAAATGTTCCCTTAAATAATTTGCTGCTTTTTTCCAATGTACTAAAAAGACAACTTACCATAATTTTATTTCAGCATCATTTCATTTTTAAGATTTTTGTAGTAAATAGTACTTTTGTGATAACAACAACTGCCAGTTATAACCCTCTGAGGATATGTATAACTTAATATTATATCTCCAGAGAAACCTAGATTAAAGTGTTGTTTTTTAGATTTGAAGTATTGAATAATCCATCTTTGGGATATGATTAAAAATATGGCTCAGGGGACAAATGGACCCCAGTTAGTACTATGAGGGTTAAAAACGTTGAGCAATGGAAAACGAAATTGAGCATCCAAGTGGTCCTTCCCGATTTCAGTCTGTTGTCTTCTGTTTGGTGCCCAATGAACAAGGTCATTTCACGTCTCCTTATTATCTCATTCCAGATATTTGATTTGTTACCAGTCAAGGAGACAACATACATTCCCTACGAGCTTGAAGATCCAGTGTCATGTTTACGTGTAATACCAAGGAGATATGTAATACCATATACCCAGATGGAACATCCGAGGAGAAAAATCAACCTTATGAAGTTTTTCAGGTAACTTCTTCCTTGTTTTCTGTTTACTTGAAACCTAATTTCTGCTCTTGTAAGAATCAGTCAACATACTGTCACCATCTTCTTAAATTATGAATTGCTAAAATACCCTGTTTGAGGCAACAACAAAAAAATACATACAGAATAGAAACATAAAACTCAGAGGTATTAATTAATATTGAGCTCTCTTGTTTTTGATTCTGGTATTTCTAGAAACGGGGAGTGAAGCTGGCAACTAACCTGGTTTTAAGAGTACCTTCCTACCTCAGCTACAAGGGGCTGCAGTACCATTTGCGCAATGGTGGGATATCCTCCTTACCACCTCTTGCTCTCGTCATTGCCAGACGTATTCGGTGAATCTTGGGAAATGCATGGCTTTTAGTTTGACATGGCTGATGTTAACACCAGAATAATGACTATGTTTTGTTTTATTAGTAGGCTACTATCCCTACCCTGTAACAATGACCAGATTTAACCCGTGTCCAACGATTCTGGGTTTAGGTCAAGCTGGACTTGGTGGAGTACCCGATGCCGGATTTAGTGCCGCTCCAGCTCCTTACCCCAAGGCAAATGTTTTGAGTACATTAGCCCACACAGCTAAAAGGAAGCAAGGTCATGGTAGGTTTAGAACGTCAAGTTGAAGCTTATAGAGACCCCAACTGATGTTATGAACGATCTTTAGATACAAGCATCATGAAACCTCTAACACAATAAATTAATTTGACTTGGTGAAGTTGCTTACCACTTTTTCAATGTGGTTTCTTCCTTTACAGACTCCCATCAAATGATGACCTCTTCCTAAATAATTGGTCAAATTAATCATTTTGTGTGTGGTTTCCTAGAAACAAAGGTGTCTAAAATTACTCCATTTGGCTCAACTTGCCCCACTCTCCCCTATGCCTGTTGTTTCCCAGGGAAAAGGTCCTCAGAGCTGTTTAGATTTAAGCTTAAATACATAAAAATACAAATAAATAGTGTTCAAAGAATTTGTAAAGTCATACTCCATTGTTCTCTATGGGACACTTAGATGCATTCTGTTTGAACTCTGACCTCTGTATTACAGGGAGTCTGGATTAGCAGACGTGCCCCTTACAGTCCCAGATACCATTACCACCTGGGAGACAGAGGCATTCTGCCTGGCCCCTGGCGGCTTCGGTCTGGCTCCTCCTGTGGAGATCACTGTCTTCCAGCCTTTCTTCCTAGAGCTCACCCTGCCCTACTCCATCATCCGGGGAGAGCATTTTGAGCTGAAGGCCACTGTGTTCAACTACCTGTCCAAGTGTATCATGGTACGGCACTGCATCATGATCGTTTCTTGAGTTGTTTCATGAGTTTCTCGAGTTGTATAAAATGTTGTGTTTTTTTGCAGTTTGCCTAGTCAGGGTTTTTATTTTCATTACACCCAGTGTATCAGTCTTGGGTTTGCCATGTTATCTTACAAGTGTTTCTATTGGGCAGGTTTCTGTGACTCCGGCTCCTTCCTTAGACTACACTCTCACACCCCTGAATGATGTCCAGTATTCATCATGCTTGTGTGCCAATGGACGAAAAACCTTCAGTTGGACAATGGCACCCTCAGTGCTGGGTAAGTCACCAGTCTCCATTCAACTGTTCAAACAGCAGAATGGATGTTAATCTGAGTTGTGTACTCTCAGTCACCGCATTGGATGTTGTGTAACCTGTGTTGTGCTCTGTCTGTCAATGTGTGTGTAGGGGATTTTAACATCCAGAGCCTGTCCAGTCCCACGCTGTGTGTGACAATGAGATTGTGAAAGTAAAGGAGAGAGGACGCATCTACAGAGTCACACAGAGCCTGCTGGTGAAGGTATGTAGCCTATTGTTGTGGTGGAACTTAGTGTTAGGTTGCACATATACCATTTTGTGTAACTGCCTCTGACTGAAAAGAATCTCCCTCTCTATTCATCTCCTCCAATTCTCTCCTTTCTCTCCTCTCTCTGAGCTCTATCACTCTCTCTCAGGCGGAGGGAACAGAGAAGACCGACACCTACAACTGGTTGCTGTGTAATGCATGAACGTTGAATGTTCACTTTTATTGAACTGATCATCTCCATTCATCTTATCATCTTTGTCCACTGGAGAAACTCTGACAGGAGGTGGAACTGCAACTCGCCAACAATGTGGTGGATGGAGCTGATCGAATTTCTCTCTCAGTCCTGGGTAAAATAAACCCTTGTATTGTTTAGAGAGACATAGTGAGTTTAGAGAGGCGTAGTGGTGAGATGAGCCATGAGGTCAAAGGAATTGTACGTTCAGCTCCGAGACAGGATTGCGTCGAGGCAAAGATCTGGGGAAGGGTACCAAAAAATGTCTGCATTATTGAAGGTCCCCATCATTCTTAATACATGGAAGAAGTTTCGAACCACCAAGACACTTCCTAGAGCTGGCTGCCCAGCCAAACTGAGCAATTGGGGTAGAAGGGCTTTGGTCAGGGAGGTGATCAAGAACCCGATGGTCACTCTGCCAGAGCTCCGGAGTTTGTCTGTGGAGATGGGAGATACCTTCCAGAAGGACAACCATCTCTGCAGCACTCCTTGGCCTGAATGCCAAGCGTCACGTCTGGAGGAAACCTGGCACCATCCTTACAGTGAAGCAGCATCATACTGTGGGGAAGTTTTTCAGCGGCAGGGACTGGGAGCCTAGTCAGGATTGAGGGAAAGATGAATGGAGAGAGATCCTTGATGATAACCTGCTCCAGTGCGCTCAGACCACCGACTAGGGGGAAGGTTCACCTTCCAACAGGACAATGACCCTAAGCACACAGACAGGACAACACAGGAGTGGCTTCGGGACACGTCTCTGAGTCTCCTTCCAACCTGGCAGAGCTCGAGGGGATCTGCAGAGGAGAATGGGAGAAAGTCCCCAAATACAGGTGTGCCAAGCTTGTAGCATCATACCCAAGAAGATTCGAGGTTGTAATCGCTGCCAAAGGTGCTTCAACAAAGTTCTGCGTAAAGGATCTGAATACTTATGTAAATGTTTTTAATTTTAAAAACATTTGCAAAAAAAATTCTAAAAACCTGTTATTGCTTTGTTATTATAGACCATTCTGTGTCGATTGATGTTGGGAAAAAACATTTAATCAATTTTAGAATAAGGCTATAACATAACAAAATGACAAATGTCAAGGGGTCTGAATACTTTTCGAATGCACTGTATACTCACGAATGAAAGTAGATTAAATTTCTTCCCATTACGGGACCTTCTATGTACGCACATGCTTATGGGCCTAATCAAGTGTCGTGTCTTTACTATCATTTAATTGAAGTTTTATATTTATCAAAGACTCTCTGTAATTAGTATTACACGATCAACTTAATCATGTATCTGTAATTAACTAGGCAGTCGGGGCACCAAGGAAAAATATTCAGATTACAAAGTTATCATTTCCTAAAAAAACTTTTCAGATATTTTAACTGATCAATTAGTCTTCGAATTAATAAATTATTTACTTTACCTCACGTTAGTCTCATTCCAAACGTCGTAAATTGTTGGTTATCTGCACGAACCCAGTCTTCACTATGAGTCATCCATACATCAATTGTCTTAGTAATAAATAAATTATTTAACTAAGTAATTCACAGAAATGCATAAACAAACAGTAAATATGGTTACAAGAAATGATAGGAGAATGTTAGACAAAAGGGGAAGTGGCGGTCGACTAAGAAGTCACTACAGAGTGATAATTATAACAATTGAAATGCTAATCCTTTGCACATGAACGCTCTCTTATTCGGGAGAGTTTGAGAGTTTCGTCCTCTCTCTCTCTCTGTCTTGGTTAGAGGGGATAGTTCAGAGTGACATTCATTCATTTGTTATAGAATGCATGTTTCGGCGGTTGTCGTTCTTCGCATTCAATAATACCGAATTCCTAGCTGCAGACTAGTAATTAATATCAAAGACTTATTCTTATTCTGTCGGTATCGATAGTCTAAGAGTTTAACCACGTGGTATGGTTAAAAGATTCAGCAATGTTCTACAACCTTTGCCTTCTCCTAATGGAGAAAAACATGGTCTGGTTGATAATTTCTCAAAGTTGGGTTTTATTCGGAATTGCAGAAAACAGCTGACCCAGGATGCCAGTATAACGGGTGAAACGCTAGCTTAGTTAGCGGTGGTTCGCGCTAAATAGCGTTTCAATCGGTGACGTCACTTGCTCTGAGACCTTGAAGTAGTAGTTCCCCTTGCTCTGCAGGGCCGCGGCTTTTGTGGAGCGATGGGTAACGATGCTTTGAGGGTGACTGTTGTTGATTTGTGCAGAGGGTCCGTGGTTCGCGCCCGGGTATGGGCGAAGGGACGGTCTAAAGATATACTGTTACACCAGACCCTAACTGGGCTCAGGGGCGGTCCTCTCAGTTCAAATCAAAAGGGAATTGTATTTTCCTTCATTAAACAGTCCAAAATCATATTACACAATTTTACAAACAGTATCATACTCATTCATTCATCTTATACAACAATTAGATGTAAACCTCATATCTGAGGCTATTATATAAACAGCGTTATGGTAATGTGGCCACACCGTCTCCCATGAGCTTCCCCAAGTTGTAACAAACGGACCAGTTCGTAGCTGGATTCTTCACCGATCTTTTATACTTTCTTCGGAACATCACATTTGTTCGTACCTCAAGTTCTGTGAGGTAGAATAAATTCATTTGTTCTCTATGAAAATTTGCTCTCTCTATACTGTGTGGCCATGAGGAGATCCTCAGGAATTTACAACGTCTCTCTGACCACAGCGGTCCGGAGGAGAGGTGCTGAGTACCGGTGGGGGACATTCTGGACCCTTCACTCCTGAGAGACTTCCACCGCCTCCACCCGGATCGCCCGGCGTATCGCCCTCCGGGTCGCCCTCGGCGCTCTGCGGGAGCCGGGGGGGGGGGGGTTCTGTCACGACTCCCGCCAAAGTTGGCTCCCCTGCCTGCTCGGGCGGTGCTCGGCGGTCGTCACCGGCCTACTAGCCGCCACCGATCCCTTTTCCTATTTGTTTTGTCTTATTAGTTGTACCTGTGTCTAATTGTGTTTTCCTGATGTGGGCTGGGCTGTGGAGGCGTACTGGAGGTCTGGAGTGTAGAGCTGACACAACCCTTCCTGGCTGGATGGCTATACCTGCCCTGCAAATGCAGGGCACTGGCACAGGACGCACAGTGCTGTGCAGACTCACAGTACACAGAGCCGGCGCAGGATATCCTGGTCCATGGAGGTATACTGGAGACCAAGAGCGCTGAGCCGGCACCCTCATTCCTGGCTGGATGCTCATTCTAGCCCGGCCAATGCGAGGAGCTGGAATATAGCGCACCGGGCTAGAAATGCGCACTGGAGACACCTTGCGCATCTCTGCATAACATGGTGCCTGACCAGTTACACGCTCCCCACGGTAAGCACGAGGAGTTGGCTCAGGTCTCCTACCTGACTTAGCCAATCTCCTCGTGTTCCCCCCCATTTCTTTTTTATTGGGGCTGCCTCTCGGGCTTCCGTGCTTGCCATATACCCATATATCGTCGCCGTTCCTCCTGTGCTCTCTCCACCTGCTTACATGGCAGTGTCTTGTCCCCTGCCATTACCTCTTCCCAGGTCCAGGATGTTATACCGTCCAGTATTTCATCCCAAGTCCACGATTCCTCCTTATCATGCTGCTTGGTCCTTTTACGCTGTCACGTTCGTTGAATGGAGGTGACTAAGGCACAGCGTGATGTTACTTTTAATAAAGACGGACACTAAACAAACTATACAAAATAACAAAACGAACGTGAAGCTATCATACAAAGGTGCAGACACAGGCAACTAGACAGACAATAACCCACCAATTACCCAAAGAATATGGCTGCCTAAATATAGTTCCCAATCATAGACAACGATAAACAGCTGCCTCTGATTGAGAACCAATCCAGGCAACATAGACATACAAAACACCTAGACAGTACAAAAACACATACATCACCCATGTCACACCCTGACCTAACCAAAATAATAAAGAAAACAAAGAATACTAAGGTCAGGGCGTGACACATCTCTCTCACTAACTTTAAGCATGAGCTGCCAGAGCAGCTTACAGATCATTTTACCGGTACACAGCCCATCTGTAAATAGCCCACCCAACTACCTCATCCCCATATTGTTATTTTTTTGTTGCTCTTTGCAACCCAGTATCTCTACTTGCTCATCATCTTCTGCACATCTATCACTCCAGTGTTAATGTTAAATTGAATTGAAATTATTTCACCAGTATGGCCTATTTATTGCCTTACCTCCCTAATCTTACTACATTTGCACACACTGAATACAGATTTTTCTATTGTGTTTTTGACTCTACGTTTGTTTATCCCATGTGTAACTCTGTTGTTTGTGTCACACTGCTTTCCTTTATCTTGGCCATGTTGCACTGGCCTACTTGGTTAAATAAAGGTGAATTAAAAAGTCTGTTTACTTTACTCACTCTTATCTCACATAGCCCTGAGCTATCCCACCCAGACCCAGCTACCCCACACACTCACACTTTAATATTTAAACCCACACATATAAATGGTCTTACACAAACCAATAAATACATACATATTTAACCTGAGTGTGTACTAGACAAATAATCACACACATCTGTTTAGAATATACATATACAGTACATCAATCAACACTCACATTCTTGAGTAAAGAAAAATACTTTTCACCAAACACATTCGCCTGCTCCTCTATCTTCACCGTACACGTGTACATATATATCTATAACGTATATGTACGTACAGTTGAAGTCGGAAGTTTAAATGTATTTGGCTAAGGTGTATGTAAACTCAGTTTTTCACAATTCCAGACATTTAATCTTAGTAGAAATTCCCTGTCTTAGGTCAGTTAGGACCACTTTATTTTAAGAATGTGAAATGTCAGAATAATATTAGAGAGGATGATTTATTTCAGCTTTTATTTCTTTCATCACATTCCCACTGGGTCAGAAGTTTACATACAGTGACACATGGACAGACAGTCATTAGGCCAATAGTTGCAAACAGTTTCTATTGGACAAATTCAGGTATGTTGATCCCAGTTTCGTTCCGTTTGCTTTCGTTTAAAAAACATTTTACAATAGAATCGGAGGGATGAATACACTCCTGGTCACGCGTGAACACAGTTTACATTCATAGCAGCCATGTTATATTCCTTCTTGCATCTATGCGCTCTCCTCTCACCTTTTCCCTTAGTTTGTGGATTTCAATGCACAACACATCAGCTGTATGTGACTAGGCGAAAAAAGCTTTCCAAGTCAAACCATGTCATAAGCGCTACACACAGCCTACATCGTTGTCCCCATATTAGCTAAAGTAACGTCATAGTCAACATAGCTAATAGAACTGTGTTCATAAACCCGCTACAATCATGCAGTAACTTTACAGTGTATAGTTAGTTATCAGTTCAGCAGTTACACCTGTGCGCCCAGGTGGCAATAAATTAGTAAAACCAAAAGCTTACTTCGACTTGGAAGAGTTCCAGTGTTGTGTTGGATAGTCATAGCCAGCTAGCTAACATAGCATCCCTCTGAGGGTGTTGTGAGTAGGCTACATTAGCTAGCTGATTTGCTTGCTAAGTAAGTGAAACCTACTTGCTTCTCCTTCTTTTGATTAAGTTAATTTCTTCAAAACTGTTCAACTATTGTCTCTCTTTAAGTCTCTGATCCTTTGGTTGGGTCGACAACATGTCAGTTCCTGCTGCAAAAGCCCTGATAGGTTGGAGGACGTCCTCTGGAAGTTGTCATAATTACGGTGTAAGTCTATGGAAGGGGGTGAGAACAATGAGCCTCCAAGGTTTTGTATTGAAGTCAGTGTACCCAGAGGAGGACGGAAGCAAGCTGTCCTGTTGAGGCTACTGTGGACCTTCATTGCAGAACAGTGTGTTTTAATACCTTATTTGGTGACGTGAATATATTTCGTAACGTTTTATCTAAACAGGATAACTTTTGTAATGTTTTACCATTTTTATTTGTATGAAATTCCCCTTCCTCCTCTGGGGATTCTCCACTGGTGTACGTGACCTTTGACATTTAGGTCGTAAATCATGGTCATAAACCATTCGTGTGTAGATTCTGTTACTACTACAGTGGTTCTAAACTTTTTTGTTTACTGTATCACCAATCACATATTGCACTGCCCATGAGTCTTCCCAAGTGTACCCCCTGTGGATAGACCAAGTACCCCAGGATGAGACCCGCTGTCTCACACAAAGCCTTTCACTATTCACCTTGTCTCCTGAGCCTGCACTTTGGAACTCATTGCTTGCCATAGTGTGACAAAACTGTCTGGAAAAAATGCTCAAGAATAGGGTTATAATGTAAAACTTTAATTCCAGTTACATATTTTACTTTAGATCTTGAAAGATATGTCAAGGTTTGCAGGTGTGACCTCTGTGAATGTCATGTTCTTCTTACATCTGCAGAAGAGTGCATACATATACTGTACATGTAAGGAATGAATGCTTTAACAAACTGACCAACTTTTTGGTAGAAGGAATATCAACATAGTTAAACTAAATAATGTATAGTACATGTATAGAGTATGCATGTATAGTATATGGATCAGTTATTTTAAATCTAATAATTCAACATCAATATTTTCACAATTAAAATAGCTCACCAGTTTGTAACCCCTACTTGCAAGGGAAGACATATTCTGTTTCTGCCTGGTCACCTGAATGAAACCATAAGACAGATAAGTCTCAGTAAATGAATACAAGTAACCAAATGTTACTAAAAAGGAAAAATACATATTGGGGAAGGTTAGATTTAAACTTACTCGGCTGGTAGTAGTCGTAGATCTTGACCACCGCTGGCTTTAGATTTTGTACTGGGAGCTCCTGTATGATGTCCAGGGTGTGGTTGAAAGGCAATAGTGATGGTAACTGTCGGGAGATTAAATTATTTATTTTTTAAACACGAAAAAAACCATATTGATCACAATTATTGAAATGCTCTAAGCAGAAGTTTCCGTTTCAGTAACACTCTACTTGACACCCAGCGTGTTAATAGTATTACCCACAAAACCTACCACATATGGCAAAACATTCCATTACACTATAGCCTCCATGTCAACTGCATGTTTATGTTATATACTTTTTAATTGACAGTATTATTGTAGTTGTAATTGCTCTGTTGCTGATAACTGGGATGAATGCAGGAATAGGTTTCAAGAACAAGTTATGTAAAATATGATGAAAGTGGCTGTAAAGAATTCATTACAACAACAAAGGATTTAAGAAACAAACTTTAAAACATCTTGGCAGGGAAAACACTGAATAAATGTGTAAATGTATTCAGACCCTTTACTTGTTGAAGAACCTTTGACAGCGACTACTGCCTTGAGTCTTCTTGGGTATGGCGCTACAAGCTTGGCGCACCTGTATTTGGGGAGTTTCTCCCGTTCCTCTCTGCAGATCCTCTCAAGCTATGTAAGGTTGGATGGAGAGTGTGGCTGCACAGCTATTACCAAGTCTCTCCAGATATGTTTGATTGGCTTCAAGTCCGGGCTCTGGCTGGGCAACTCAAGGACATTCAGAGACTTGTCCCAAAGCCACTGTCATGACGTTGGCCTCTTTGGGTATAGCAACCACATCCCCCTCTCCCTGCCTCCTTCAACTAGGCTGCTGTGGTCAGAGGTCGTAAATTCCTGAGAGGATCTCCACATGGACACATAGTAGAGAGAGAGTAAACTTTCATAGAGGACAAAGGAAATCCTTCCACCTCACAGAACTTGAGGTACGAACAAATGTCATGATCTGGAGAAAGTATAAAAATCGGTGAAGAATCCAGCTACGAACTGGTCCATTTGTCACAACTTGGGAAAGCTCATGGGAGACGGTGTGGCCACATTACCATAACGCTGTTTATATAATAGCCTCAGATATGAGGTTTACATCTAATTGTTGTATAAGATGAATGAGTGAGTATGATACTGTTTGTATAATTGCGTTATATGATTTTGGACTGTTTAAATGGAGAAAAATACAATTCCCTTTTGCTTTGAACTAAATCAGAGGACCGCCCCTGAGCCCAGTTAGGGTCAGACATCCTGGGACAGCCTTTTCTGCCATTCCCAATAAAAAAAACACTCGGGTTTTTGATCACCAGACCGAGCCTACCTCAATTACGAGATGGCTAAAGGTTGCAGACCATGTTTTTCTCCATTAGGAGGACAAAGGCTGTAGACCATTGCTGAATCTTTTAACCATAACACGTGGTTAAACTCTTAGACTATCGATACCGACAGAATAAGAACAAGTCTTTGATATTAATTACTAGTCTGCAGCTAGGAATTCGGTATCATTGAACGTGAAGAACGACAACCGCCGAAACATCCATTCTATAACGAATGTCACTCTAAACAATACCCTCTAACCACAAATGAGAGAGATGGACAATTCTACGAAAGAAATTCACTTTTCACCAGTGATCAAGATGACACACGTAGCGTAAATATATATATTGATTGCAATTGTTCCCGAATGAGTGAGCATTCATGTGCAAAGGATTAGCATTTCAATTGTTATAATTATCACTTTGTAGTGACTTCTTAGTCGACCCCCACTTCCCTTTTAGTCTAACAAGCCGCCATGCCGGTTTAGCCCACTAGGGCACATTCTCCTATCATTACATTTACCTTGTTTGTTTATGCATTTCTGTGAATGACTTAGTTAGTAATAAATAAATGATTTAAGACAATTGATGACTCAAAGTGAAGACTGGGGTCAATGCAGATAACCAACAATTTACGACGTTTGGAATGAGACTAACATGAGGTATATAATTCATTAATTCGAAGACTAATTGATCAGATAAAATATCTGAAAAGTTATTTTAGGAAATGATAACTCTGTAATCTGAATATTTTTCCTTGGTGCACCGACTTCCTAGTTAATTAGTTACGTGATTAATCAGTTGATCGCACAGTAACAAATTACAGAGAATCTTTGATAAAAACTATCAGTCTTCAGTTAATGATGGTAAAGACACGACACACTCTTGCGTTGTCTTGGCTGTGTGCTTAGTGTCATTGTCCTGTTGGAAGGTGAACCTTCACCCCAGGCTGAGGTCCTGAGCAGGTTTTCATCTTTGCTCCGTTCATCTTTCCCTCGATCCTGACTAGTCTCCCAGTTCCTGGCGCTTAAAAACATCCCCAAAGCATGATGCTGTCACCACCATGCTCCACTTGTAGGGATGGTGCCAGGATTCCCCCAGACGTGATGCTTGGCATTCATGCCAAACAGTTCAATCTTGGTTTCATCAGACCAAAGAATCTTGTTTCTCATGGTCTGAGAGTCTTTAGGTGCCTTTTGGCAAACTCCAAGAGAGCTGAAATGTGCCTTTTACTGAGGAGTGGCTTCTGTCTGGCTACTACCATAAAAGCCTGATTGGTGGAGTGGTCCAGAGATGGTTGTCCTTCTAGAAGGTTCTCCCATCTCCACAGAGGAACTCTGGCGTACTTTCAGAGTGACCATCGGTTTCTTGGTCATCCCCCTGACCAAGGCCCTACTCCCCCGATTGCTCACTTTGGCCAGGCGGCCAATTAACAATGAGATCACTGTGTTCTTGGGGACCTTCAATGCTGCAGACATTTTTTGGTACCCTTCCCCAGATCGGTGCATCAACACAATCCTGTCTCGGAGCTCTACAGACAATTCCGTCGACCTCATGGCTTGGTTTTTGCTCTGACATGCACTGTCAACTGCAGAACTTACTATAGACAAGTGTGTGCCTTTCCAAATCATGTCCAATCAATTGAATTTACCACAAGTGGACTCCAATCAAGTTGTAGAAACATCAAGGATAATCAATAGAAACAGGATGCACCTGTGCTCAATTTCGAGTCTCAGAGCAAAGGGTCTGAATACTTATGTTATTAAGGTATTTCAGTTTTTAATAAATTAGCAACATTTTCTAAAAACTTGTTTTCACTTTGTCATTATAGGGTAGGAAAAAATGGCTGTAATAAACTGTGGAAAAAGTCAATACTTTCCAAATGCACTGTATGTCACCACAAGTACATCAAAATGTATATACAGTCACTAGTGAAAGTCTCCACACTCCTTGCACATTTTGCTGCCTTAAATTAGATTTTTTCCTAACCTTGCCAAATTTTCCAAGAGAGAGAGAACACATACACTAAAACAAAAACTAATACATTAAACTTTTTGTGCAGGTTTAACCTCTTTCTTGCTCTGTATTTTCTTGCTTGAGAATCTGCTATTTTCTAAGAAGCAATTATTTTATTGACCATTTTAATTGCAAACAATCACATTTCTAAAGTGAAAGAAAATTCACAACCAAATTTACTGATCTTGACCAATTTTGACAAAAACAATGGACATATGTTGCCCTAAGAGTTGTGCAAAGTTGATAGAATGGATATTTTGGTTTTGGTCTCACCTCTGTCAAGTACATTAACACATGGTCATCTTCAGTATCAACACGATCCACTTGAAATGTCCTCCTCAGCTGTGAAGACAAGCCATACATGTTATTCATCTTGCATTGACAACAAAAGTTAATTTTCATGTGAAAGAGGCAAGAGCTACAATACATGGAAAAAGGCCACAGGTAACACCATAAAAGTATGTTATGACAAAAAAAAAAAAAAAAAAAAAAAAAAAAAAAAAAAAAAAAAACTTACCCTCTCCAAAGAGTCTGGGTCTGGAGCAAATCCAGACAGCATTTTCAAATCCACAATAATCATATTGGTGGTCAGCTCCTTTCCAGAATATCTGTGAAAGAACAGAGGCCCCTGACATCAAAGTTTGATTTTGACAAGTGCTTGTAAAAATCAAATTAATGGATACTTTGATTATTTTACCAATAAAAATACCAGGTTTCCTGATATGTTTTCTTACTGTTAGGTACAAACTAGAATTTAATAACCTATACATATAGTGCCCTCTAATTATTGGGACAGTGAAGCATTTTTTAACAAACAATGACTATGAGGTTAAAGTGCAGACTGTCATCTTTAATTTCAGTGTATTTGCATCCATACCGGGTGAACCGTTTGGAAATTACAGCACTTTTTCTACATAGTCCCCCCATTTTAGCGGACCAAACGTAGGCTATTAGGAAAAATTTACATATGTGTATTGAAGTAGTATAAAGTTAAGTATTTGGTCCCATATTCAGAGCATATAATGACTACATCAACCTTGTCACAACAAATGTGTTGGATTCATTTGCTGTTTGTTTTGGTTGTGTTCCAGATTACTTTGTGCCCAATAGAAATGTATTGTGTCATTTTGGAGTAACTTTAATTGCAAATAAGAATATAATATTTTTCTAAACACATCCATATTACAGACACAAAAGTTACAGATGCTAAAATATCACAACACCCCCCCCCCCAACGTCCCCTGTTATTGTAATGGTGAGAGGTTAGCATGTCTTGGGGGTATGATATTTGTGCATCTGTGACTGTCTCACTCATCATCATTCACAATTCATTCAGGATTATCTGTAATCATGGTAGCATCCACATTAATATACACGTTTTTAGAAACATATTCTATTCTTATTTACAATAAAAGTGACTCCAAAATGACAATACATTATTTACCATTAATTTCTATTGGGCACAAAATAATCTGAAACATGTTTCTTAGTCGCAATAATTACAAATAATTATGAAGGGCACTGTAGGTATAAAAACACCAATAGAATTGGGTCAAAAACATTTTTAGACCTGCTCTATAATAACACTTTGGAGTGTCATCAATGACCTGATTGAAATAATGCTTCAGTAAACGCAAATGTGTCATTCAATCTTACTGAGACTTGAGGTTCAGCGTGACTCTGGGTCTCAAAGAGTTGCTGTTGCAGTCCACCTCTGTCTTCACCTGGATGCTGAGCGTTGTGCTGTCAGTAGGAGTAGGGATGTTGTAGTGGAGCGCCACCTGGGAAAGAGGGAAGAAGGGGTCAGGGGAACAAGGTTGTCTAAAAATATACATTTTACAAGCTGGATTTTTTTAAACTTTTCATAAACTAGATATCAAGCCAGACAAAGCTTCTTCTTGTTTGGACTTCACAGTAATATATAAATCAGATCATGCAACATAGGATTGGGAGGAGTGTCTTCACTGACCTGCACTGAGGCACAAGCACTGCCCTTCACTTCCACTGTGTACTTCCCTTCTGTGTCCTGCAGCGCACTCTCCTGGTAGAGAAGCTTGTTGTTTTGGTTCACATTGAAGAGGTGCTGTCCCCCACTGGGAGACTGTACTGTCACTGTGCTGGTGCCCTCTCTACTGAACACCCTGGTGGAGTAGAGAGCCAGGGCCTGGAGGGCCACCACTGTGTCCTAAACACAAACAACAGACAAATGTGTTCAAAATGAATGGAGCTATCCCATTTTACATGAAAGGTTCATTTTACATTAGTTCAGTTCAAGAGTGGCTATTTCTCATATCCATTCATTATCATTTATTGCCTCCATTCCAGCGGAAGTTAGTTTCACCTGGCTTGACATGACAAGAAGCACATACATGTGGTGAAATCAAGGTAATAATGCCTCACTACTAGTGCACAGCACAGATTGCCATTTCGGACCAAATGTGTTTTGGAAGTATACCTGTGTGGAAGAGAAGCCTCCGTAGGCGTTCTGCTGTCTCACCAGCCACCTGACGATGTGGGAGGCATAGCCCAGGTCAGTGGTAGACAGAGGGGAGGCACTGAGGGAAGCCAGCAGAACGTAGGAGCTGATCTCCACTGCCAGGGAGGCTGAGGTCTCTGAGGAGGTCTGAGTCCAGTGCAGGAGACCCCCTGAGGGATGAGGAACACACAGAGACAGAGAGAGACACAGAGCCTAGCTTATTCATCATTATACATAATATGACAGACACCTGAGTTCTTTGAAATACTAATTTAATTGAGACTAATGTGCCAGATTTGCGGATGGTTTGCACTTTTGTAATTACTCCATTGCCCAGGTAAGATCAATCAAGGAAAGACAGCACAAACCTCTCTGGATTACAACCAAATTATGTGTACTATATTACATATTTCATCCTTTAAAAAATACAACTTTTACATTACTGGGTAGTTTACCAATAAAATGGTCTGACGATGATGTGGAACTCATTCTTCAGATCAACCTCCAGTAACCACTAAAAAACATATACTCGGTATACATATCCAGAAAGAAAGAAATACTCACTCCAATAAATGTTTATAGAAAGTTTGCAAAAATAGACAAGATCTTGCTACAATAGAAAGGAAAATATCTGTCTATTTGTGGAAAAATTGTTGACAGTGCATGTCAGAGCAAAAACAAAGCCATGATGTCAAAGGAATTGTCTGTAGAGCTCCAAGACATGATTGTGTTGAGGCACCGATCTGGGGAAGGGTACCAAAAATGTCTGCAGCATTGAAGGTCCCCAAGAACACAGTGGCTTCCATCATTCTTAAATGGAAGAAGCTTGGAACCACCAAGACCCTTACTAGAGCTGGCTGCCCGGCCAAACTGAGCAATCGGGGAAGAAGGGCCCGTAAAGTGGCTGTTCCACTGGATGTCAGAAGGTGAATTCACCAATTTGTAAGTCGCTCTGGATAAGAGCGTCTGCTAAATGACTTAAATGTAAATGTGGTCAGGGAGGTGACCAAGAAACCGATGGTCACTCTGACAGAACGCCAGAGTTCCTCTGTGGAGATGGGAGAACCTTCTGGAAGGACAACCATCTGTGCAGCATTGAATGTCCCCAAGAACACAGTGGTCTCCATCAATATTAAATGGAATAAGTTTGGAACCACCAAGACTCTTCCTAGAGCTGGCCACCTTCCAGAAGGACAACCATCTCTGCAGCACTCCACCAAATCAGGCTTTTATGGTAGAGTGGCCAGACGGAAGCCACTCCTCAGTAAAAGTCACATGACAGCCGCATGGAGTTTGCCAAAAGGCACCTAAAGACTCTCAGACCACGAGAAACAAGATTCTCTGGTCTGATGAAACCAAGATTGAACTCTTTGGCCTGAATGCCATGCGTCACGTTTGGAGGAAACCTGGCAACATCCATACGGTGAAGCATGGTAGTGGCAGCACCATACTTTGGGGATGTTTTTCAGCGGCAGGGATTGTGAGACTAGTCAGGATCGAGGCAAAGATGAATGGAGCAAAGTACAGAGAGCTCCTTAATGAAAACCTGCTCCAGAGTGCTAACGACCTCAGACTGGGGTGAAGTTTCCCCTTCCAACAGGACAATGACCCTAAGCACGCAGGAGTGGCATCTGGACAAGACTCTGAATGTCCTTGAGTGACCCAGCCAGAGCCCGGACTTGAACCCGATCTAACATCTCTGGAGAGACCTGAAAATAGCCGTGCAGCGATGCTCCCCATCCATCCTGACAAAGCTTGAGAGGATCTGCAGAGAATAATGTTAGAAACTCCCCAAATACAGGTGTACCAAGATTGCAACGTCATACCCAAGAATACTCTTGCCTGTACTCGCTACCAAACATGCTTCAACAAAGTACTGATTAAAGGGTTTGACTACTTATGTAAATGTGATATTTAATTCATTTCTATTAGCAAAAATATTAAAACATTTGTTTTTGCTTTTTCATTATGGGGTATCGTGTGTAGATTGATGTGGGTGGGAATGATTTAATAAATTTTAGAATAAGGCTGTAACCTAACAAACTGTGGAGAAAGTCAAGGGGTCTGAATACTTCCCGAAGGCACTGTATATAATGAATATGAATTCGGAGGGCAGAAATGATTAAATATCAAAGCATCAAACCTCTCAGCAAAGGCGTCAGTCATACAAAAGTTATACTTTGTTCCGAACTGGTTCTCTATCAGATTAGTAAGTATGTCTCACCCCATGTTCAAGAATGGCCTATTCCCTTTATTCAGATTACAACCTCTCACTTTCGGTTATTTGAAAATGAAATAATCTCCAAAATATCACAATTTTTAAAACAAGCCATAGAAAGTTGTTTGCAATTTCAGTTTAAACCACCAGAATAGACAGAACATATAATACAACAAATACTGTGGTTAAACTCAAATATACTAATTGATTAAAAAAACTACACATTAAGGAAAGAAATTCCACAAATGTACTTTAACAAGGCACACCTGTTAATTGAAATGCATTCCAGGTGATTACCTCATGAAGCTCGTTGAGAGAATGCCAAGTGTGCAAAGCTGTCATGAAGGCAAAGGGTGGCTACTTTGAAGAATCTCAAATATAAAATATATTTAGATTTGTTTAACACTTTTTTGGTTACTACATGATTCCATATGTGTTATTTCATAGTTTTGATGTCTTCACTATTATTCTACATTCTACTTAGTACCAACACGATCCACTAGAAGTGAACTCCTCAGCTTTGAAGACGTCTTCACTATTATTGTACAATGTAGAAAATAACAAAACAAAAAAGAAAACCCCTTGAATGAGGCGGTGTGTCCAAACTTTTGACTGGTACTTCATATATTTACAAAAGAATATATGGGGGATTGGAAATAATGCAGACAATTACATTGATGGAAGCTACAATCTGTAAGCTGATATACCCCCCTCCCCCCCAAAAAAGGATATGTCTCACTCTCTCGTAATGCTACCGTGTCCAGGTGCTGCAGAAGCTGGGCCCGGGTCTCCATGTCCCCTGCCAGGGTAAAGGTGTAGGCCAGCAGAGCAGTAGTGTAGGTGTTGGACAAATCGCTGGTGGAGTTCTTCAGGCAAGACAAACTGCCGTACAAAACAGGATCCTGGAGCACAAAATAACAGAGCAGCACATTAAGAGACATGTTAGCCTGGTCTCAGATCTGCTAACGGTAACACCTATTCTTATGCTTATTTCTTTGGCTATTTCCAGATAAAAAATATTTTGTGGAGATGCTACTTACCGACGCTGACATGTTGAGCTCCAGCATTGAAGCAGTGATGTAGGCCGTCAGTGTGACTTCATCCGTCACCCCACCCTATAAAACAATGTCAAAATACTACAATGTGTATTAAACTACAATTCTGTTGAAAGCATCATTCACAACTTCATGGCTGGTCTGATGAGACACACAACTACATCTTCTTCCATCTTCCTTCAGTTTATTATCAATTATACATTTGATATCAATAAATACCTTCATTCTGTTATTAAAGAGTTTCCCCAATCTGACAAAACACCCATGTTTGCCTTGCTGACTTTCCAACCAACTCGTGGACTCTTTCATTTGCGCCGGGTCAATATAAATGAAAGACTGTGCTTTGCCAAAGGATCGCAAGACAAAAGCAGTCAGCCTGAGGAAAGAGAACTTGATTTGAATGTCCCGTCATAATACCCATATAAGGTTGTCAATAACATGACTTAGAGCTTGACATTACATGCAATGACAGCTTATGTCACATCCATGGTCTGTCAGAGACAATGCTATTTGATTGGTCAATACTTAATTGAAACAAACAGTTATAATGTGTTTACCAGTAGTTGAAAAACACTATACTCACCAAGTATTCCCCGAGCCTTGGCCAAATGTGCTGTACGCACCATCAAAATGCTTGTAGTTCAGCTGCCTTTGGTAACCTGTCGTTGTGTTTTTAGAGTGGACAATAAAGTGACCAAGTGTTTTTTATAGTCACTGAGTGTATGCCCTAAGTAGCACTCTATTCCGTATATAGTACACTACTTTGCCAGGAAAAAACAAGTGCACTATGTAGGGAATAGGCCAGGTAGGGTAGATTACTTTCTAAAAGGTAATCAGTTACTAGTTACTTGTCCATAATTGTCATCAGTAACGTAAATTGTGGATTACCCAAACTCAGTAATGTAATCTGATTACTTTGTTACTTTTGGATGACTTTCCCCTTAAGAAGCATAGAAGATAAAGTATCCATCAAACACATTTGGTGACTTGTGGTCAGACATGCTCAGGTGGAACAAACTCAAACTTAAACAGCCTTTTCAATGCTGAATTGAATGTCATTGATGAAACAGAAAGGTGTCAATGTGTTTTTCAGCAAACATTCTTTCTGAATTTAAATTGGCAATAATCTAGATTTTGAAAAGTATCTGTAATCTGATTACAAAATTTTAGCTGGTAGCTGATTACAGTGACTGTTTGTTTTGGTCATCAGATTACATGGAACAGATTATAGATGTAATCAGTTACTCCCCAACCCTGGGTGTGCCATTTGGGATGCATCCTCAATATTCTCTGATCAAATTATTTCAGTGGGAAAACATCCCGAAGTCCCTGCATGTGCTGGGTCAGTGATGCACTGTCGATAAGACACTGTGATGTCATCTCTGCTGGAGCTCTATCATTTACATGATAGCAGGGTTATAGTCATTAGGGTACACTGTGGTGAAACGCAAAAAAAAATGTATTCAATGAAAAAAAAAAAAAAAAAAAGGTTCTGATTGGACAAATCCAGCCCTGTTTCAGTCAGTTTTCTTCCGTTTGGTGTCTAATCAATACGATCTATATGTTGAGGGACTCTTACCACTAGTGAGGAACTTGTTAGCCTTGTCTCGAATTGCTGGAGTGAGCTGCTCTGTGTTCCTCAGGTACTCGAGTATGTAGATATTGGGGGCGAGGAGGGCCATATTCTGCTCTCCACACCCATACGGCATCTGCAGCAGTCCATCCAGGTTCTTGAGGGCCCGACCCAGGATGTCCCCTACAGAGAAACATGGGACTTCTGTAAGACTGACCTCTTTAGCAAACAGCAGCATTATCGCTGGAGAAGGGTTGCTTTTCCCACCACTATGCCTCAAAAAACTCACTACACCTCTAAATGATACAATGGTATATTACCCAGGACTGAGAGAGAAATTCGATCAGACCCATCTACCACATTCTTGGGGAGTTGCAGTTCCACCTCCTCTGTCAGAGTTTCTCCTGTGGACACAGATGATAAGATGAATGGAGATGATCAGTTCAATCAAAGTGAACATTCAACATTCATGCATTACTGACCAGTTGGACACAGCAACCAGTTGTAGGTGTCGGTCTTCTCTGTTCCCTCTGCCTGAGAGGAGAGGAGATTGTTTTCAGTCAAAGGCACTAGATGGTATCTGTACATCAGTAAGTTCCATAACAGCAGTAGACGACATACCTTCACTAGCAAGCTCTTTGTAACTGTGTCGATTCGTCCTCTCTCTGGTACGTTCACAATCTCATTGTCACATGCAGTGTGGGACTGGACAGCCTCTGCACTAACGGACACATTCAAATCCCCTACACACACATTGACAGACCGAGTGCAGCACAGGTTACACAACATCCAATGTGGTGTCTGAGAGTACACAACTCAGATTAACATCCATTCTGCTGTTTGAACAGTTGAATGGAGACTGGTGACTTACCCAGCACTGAGGGTGCCATTGTCCAACTGAAGGTTTTTCGTCCATTGGCACACAAGCATGATGAATACTGGACATCATTCAGGGGTGTGAGAGTGTAGTCTAAGGAAGGAGCCGGAGTCACAGAAACCTGCCCAATAGAAACACTTGTAAGATAACATGGCAAACCCAAGACTGATACACTGGGTGTAATAAAAATAAAAACCTTTACTAGGCAAACTGCAACAAAACACAACATTTTATACAACTTGAGAAACTCATGAAACAACTCAAGAAACGATCATGATGCAGTGCCGTACCATGATGCACTTGGACAGGTAGTTGAACACAGTGGCCTTCAGCTCAAAATGCTCTCCCCGGATGATGGAGTAGGGCAGGGTGAGCTCTAGGAAGAAAGGCTGGAAGACAGTGATCTCCACAGGAGGAGCCAGACCGAAGCCGCCAGGGGCCAGGCAGAATGCCTCTGTCTCCCAGGTGGTAATGGTATCTGGGACTGTAAGGGGAATGTCTAGTGTTCCAGATTCCCTGTGATAAAGAAGTCAAAGGTCAAACAGAAAGCCACTGAGTGAAAATAGAAACATTTAGCCAAATGGGTAAATTGAGCCACTTGTTTCTAGGAACCCATACACAAAATGTATAATTTGACCAAATATTTAGTAAGAGGTCATCATTTGATGGAGTCTGTAAAGGAAGAAACCACATGGAAAAAGTGGCAAGCAACTTATGTCCAAAAAACAGATATTAATTTATTGTGTTAGAGGTTTCATGATCCCTGTATCTAAAGTAGATAATAAAGATTGTTCTATACATAATTTGGGGTCTCTATAAGCTACATCGAATAGATAGCACACTAGTTCCCAATTTGGAAATACTCACATTAATAAATAAAATAATGCTGTATTAGATTAATGTTTTTAAACGTTTTAAAATATCTGGTGTTAGGAGTGAAAGTAATCCAAAAGTAATAAAAGGCAATCGGATTACGTTACTCATTTTGAGTAATCGATTACATTGCTGATTAATTTATTTTTCAAGTACTGTAACGGACTACATTTTTCAAGTAATCCGCCCAAACCTTAATGCAAGTTATCGCTGGGATATGACGTAACAGGCCTGGCCTGTGTTAAAAGTGTTGTTTTTTTAATGTACAAAGCGTTTGTTAGGTTTTATACTTGTGTTAAAAAATGCTTAAAACGCTTAAAAGACAAAGCTGTTGTGTTTGTGTTGAATTGTGTTTCGGAAATAGAGAGATATGAACCAAGTTACCATCCAACTGTTTTGCACGCAAAAAGTACGTTGGATAAACATTTTTATGGCCTGATGGAAACAGATCATTTGTCTGTTAAAAATGTTCAATTGTTGACCCCATTAAATATGCTAGACAAGGTGGGACCTTTATGCGAGAAACGGCGGTAGAAACGCTTTTATGCGCAAATATTGATATAATAACCATCATATCCAAGTAAAACTTGGAATTATGCGGTCCTTCCACTACGACAAGGGAAAGCATGCAGTATTAGGCTACAGATTAAATAAATGATGTAGAACTTCATAAGGTGGTGAAAGTGCAAGATGATGAGGTTGATGCTCTTTTCCAATAAATATTGAGGGTTTTATTCTGGTGACATGATGATCGATGCTTGGCCGTCATTTGACAAATAAAAATAATGTCCATAATAATCTCATCATATAGTACATTTGATGGAAACAAATATATGCATGTTGTTTTTATGCAGATTTTTTTAAATATTTGCATGGAAATCTGTCCCCAATCGGATGGAAACCTAGCTATGGTTTTAAAAAGGAAGTGGTAATATTTTGTTCAGTACAGCAATGTGTAGGCAGCTTACTTACCCTGTACTGTGGGGTAAGTTGTGCCAAGAGAACATTTTTTGGGGGACAAGCTTTGTTTTCAATACTCTAATGTTTACATTAATTCTGATTATTTCCAGGGATACACAACATCCTGAAATATATGAAGATATCTTTGGTAGAAAGAATACTAGATTTCCCTTTACGGAGTGATGTTGAATGTAAAAAATGTATACATTTACACCACGCACCCCTCCTCTGTACTGCAGTTTAATGAGGTACAGGTTCCTAATGTGGACCACTAATGTATGTTTTGATATAGGCGGGTTGGTTGTTTTGCAACAAAACCGACACTTACGCAACTATGGGGTAAAGCAGGCGGTGTTGGCTTAGATTGTTGACACCAAGTAAACTATATTTTGCCTCCAAATGTTTATTGAAAACGTAAATACATTTGTACAATGAGAACTTGTTGTATCTCAAATGCATCGTTACAGTTGTTGGTTAGCTAGCTAAAGAATTTTTGCCATATTAGCATAGACATGACATGACTCAAAACATGGTATCAATAACAAGATACAACGAGCTAAAACGAGCCAACGACTATTCCCCACATGGCAGCATCTTGTCATTGTTGCTAACTATCTGACCGTTCAGAATGATAACATCACACAGCCTTCTGCCTCAACGATGCACAAGCATTATTTTTGTGATGTCCTGCCATCCAATCTATAAGGCAACAGCCTCACTGTGCAGTGCTCTTACCCAACTTCCACAAGATCCCATATCCATGTCTCGGGGAAGAAGGTACGGACTGTCTGTATGGGTGGTGGAGCTGGAGCGGCACCAAATCCGGCATCGGGTACTCCACCAAGTCCAGCTTGACCCATAAGGCTGTACATGGGTATAGGATCGGAGTAGTGTCTGTAGGATACTTGTAAAACAAAACAGTCATTCTCGTGTTAGAATCAGCCTGGTCAAACCAGACTGAATGCCGCTTTCAACGGTGATATGTGCAGCGTTCATACTGGTTTAATCAGGTGATGGGTTCTGACTTCTAAACTTGAAAAAAATTAAATATCCATATCACTGAGGGAGAGAGGGGAATGTAGAACATTTCCATTCTGTGATGATATGTTATTGTTAGACATCAGGAATCCCATGGGAAGGAGAAGGGCCACAGTCTGGTACAAGTCAACAGGACAGCCGTGAGTTCTTAAATTCCGGCGCCGACAAAGATGGCCGCCTCGCTTCGCATTCCTAGGAAACTATGCAGTTTTTTGTTTTTTTTACGTGTTATTTCTTACATTAGTACCCCAGGTCATCTTAGGTATCATTACATACAGTCGAGAAGAACTACTGAATATAAGATCAGCGTCAACTCACCATCAGTACGACCAAGAATCGCGAAGTGGATCCTGTGTTCTGCCTTTCAACCAGGACAACGGAATGGATCCCAGCCGGCGACCCAAAAAAACAACTTCGTAAAAGAGGGAAACGAGGCGGTCTTCTGGTCAGACTCCGGAGACGGGCACATCGTGCACCACTCCCTACCATTCTTCTCGCCAATGTCCAGTTTCTTGACAAAAAGGTTGATGAAATCCGAGCAAGGGTAGCATTCCAGAGGGACATCAGAGACTGTAACGTTCTTTGCTTCACGGAAACATGGCTCACTGGAGAGACGCTATCGGAGGCGGTGCAGCCAGCGGGTTTCTCCACGCATCGCGCCGACAGAAACAAACACCTTTCTGGTAAGAAGAGGGGCGGGGGCGTATGCCTTATGGCTAACGAGACGTGGTGTGATCACAGAAACATACAGGAACTCAAATCCTTCTGTTCACCTGATTTAGAATTACTCACAGTCAAATGTAGACCACATTATCTACCAAGAGAATTCTCTTCGATTATAATAACAGCCGTATATATTCCCCTCCGAACAGACACATCGATGGCTCTGAACGAACTTTATTTGACTCTTTGCAAACAGGAAACCATACATCCTGAGGCTGCATTCATTGTAGCTGGGGATTTTAACAAGGCTAATCTGAAAACAAGACTCCCTAAATTGTATCAGCATATCGATTGCGCTACCAGGGCTGGCAAAACCTTGGATCATTGTTATTCTAACTTCCGTGACGCATATAAGGCCTTGCCCCGCCCTACTTTCGGAAAAGCTGACCACGACTCCATTTTGCTGATCCCTGCCTACAGACAGAAACTAAAACAAGAAGCTCCCATGCTGAGGTCTGTCCAACGCTGGTCCGACCAAGCTGATTCCACATTCCAAGACTGCTTCCATCATGTGGACTGGGACATGTTTCGTATTGCGTCAGACAACAACATTGACGAATACGCTGATTCGGTGTGCGAGTTCATTAGAATGTGCGTTGAAGATGTCGTTCCCATAGCAACGATTAAAACATTCCCTAACCAGAAACCGTGGATTGATGGCAGCATTCGCGTGAAACTGAAAGCGCGAACCACTGCTTTTAATCAGGGCAAGGTGACTGGTAACATGACCGAACACAAACAGTGCAGCTATTCCCTCCGCAAGGCTATCAAACAAGCTAAGCGTCAGTATAGAGACAAAGTAGAATCTCAATTCAACGGCTCAGACACAAGAGGTATGTGGCAGGGTCTACAGTCAATCACGGACTACAAGAAGAAAACCAGCCCAGTCACGGACCAGGATGTCTTGCTCCCAGGCAGACTAAATAACTTTTTTGCCCTCTTTGAGGACAATACAGTGCCACTGACACGGCCTGCAACGAAAACATGCGGTCTCTCCTTCACTGCAGCCGAGGTGAGTAAAACATTTAAACGTGTTAACCCTCGCAAGGCTGCAGGCCCAGACGGCATCCCCAGCCCCGCCCTCAGAGCATGCGCAGACCAGCTGGCTGGTGTGTTTACGGACATATTCAATCAATCCCTATACCAGTCTCCTGGTCCCACATGCTTCAAGAGGGCCACCATTGTTCCTGTTCCCAAGAAAGCTAAGGTAACTGAGCTAAACGACTACTGCCCCGTAGCACTCACTTCCGTCATCATGAAGTGCTTTGAGAGACTAGTCAAGGACCATATCACCTCCACCCTACCTGACACCCTTGACCCACTCCAATTTGCTTACCACCCAAATAGGTCCACAGACGACGCAATCTCAACCACACTGCACACTGCCCTAACCCATCTGGACAAGAGGAATACCTATGTGAGAATGCTGTTCATCGACTACAGCTCGGCATTTAACACCATAGTACCCTCCAAACTCGTCATCAAGACCCTGGGTCTCGACCCCGCCCTGTGCAACTGGGTACTGGACTTCCTGACGGGCCGCCCCCAGGTGGTGAGGGTAGGCAACAACATCTCCACCCCGCTGATCCTCAACACTGGGGCCCCACAAGGGTGCGTTCTGAGCCCTCTCCTGTACTCCCTGTTCACCCACGACTGCGCGGTCACGCACGCCTCCAACTCAATCATCAAGTTTGCGGACGACACAACAGTGGTAGGCTTGATTACCAACAACGACGAGACGGCCTACAGGGAGGAGGTGAGGGCCCTCGGAGTGTGGTGTCAGGACAATAACCTCACACTCAACGTCAACAAAACTAAGGAGATAATTGTGGACTTCAGGAAGCAGCAGAGGGAACACCCCCCTATCCACATCGATGGAACAGTAGTGGAGAGGGTAGTAAGTTAAGTTCTTCGGCATACACATCACAGACAAACTGAATTGGTCCACTCACACAGACAGCATTGTGAAGAAGGCGCAGCAGCGCCTCTTCAACCTCAGGAGGCTGAAGAAATTTGGCTTGTCACCAAAAGCACTCACAAACTTCTACAGATGCACAATCGAGAGCATCCTGGCAGGCTGTATCACCGCCTGGTACGGAAACTGCTCCGCCCACAACCGTAAGGCTCTCCAGAGGTTAGTGAGGTCTACACAACACATCATTGGGGGCAAACTACCTGCCCTCCAGGACACCTACACCACCCGATGTTACAGGAAGGCCATAAAGATCATCAAGGACAACACCCACCCAAGCCACTGCCTGTTCACCCCGCTATCATCCAGAAGGCGAGGTCAGTACAGGTGAATCAAAGCTGGGACCAAGAGACTGAAAAACAGCTTCTATCTCAAGGCCATCAGACTGTTAAACAGCCACCACTAACATTGAGTGGCTGCTGCCAACACACTGACTCAACTCCAGCCACTTTAATAATGGGAATTGAGGGGAAATGTAAAATATATCACTAGCCACTTTAAACAATGCTACGTAATATAATGTTTACACACCCTACATTATTCATCTCATATGTATACGTATATACTGTACTCTATATCATCTACTGCATCCTTATGTAATACATGTATCACTAGCCACTTTAACTACGCCACTTTGTTTACATACTCATCTCATATGTATATACTGTACTCGATACCATCTACTGTATCTTGCCTATGTTGCTCTGCACCATCACTCATTCATATATCTTTATGTACATATTCTTTATCCCCTTACACTGTGTATAAGAAATTAGTTTTGGAATTGTTAGTTAGATTACTTGTTGGTTGTTACTGCATTGTCTGAACTAGAAGCACAAGCATTTCGCTACACTCGCATTAACATCTGCTAACCATGTGTATGTGACAAATTTGATTTGATTTGAGTTGGGAAGGAGTGAGGTATTTGGGCTGAGATCAGGTCAGATGAATTGAGTAAGAACAGATATCACTAAAGTTCTGTCTAGCAACTGGCTGTTCCGATGTGTGAGGAGACCCAGCATATGAAGAAGGGTTAAATACCAATGCGTGTGGTGCCGAAGACGATGTCTGACGTTTTACATGCCCTCAATCAGCCCGACTAACAGGTGTCTGTATGTAGCCTCGCTACTTTTATTGCCTCGCTACTGTATATAGTCTCACTACTATTATTTTTCACTGTCTTTTTACTGTTGTTTTTATTTCTTTACTTGCCTATTGTTCACCCAATACCTTTTTTGCACTATTGGTTAGAGCCTGTAAGTAAGCATTTCACTGTTCGGCAAATGTGACAAATAAACTTTGATTTGATTGTGCGATTTCGTTCGTTTTTTTCGCGTTTGTAACTTATGCTTTAACTTATGTTGTACATAATGTTGCTGCTACCGTCTCTTATGACCAAAAATAACTTCTAGACATCAGAACTGGGATTACTCTCCATGGACTGGAAGAAGCTTTTTTTTAACGAGTCGAACGAGAAAGATATACTGCTCTCCTGGGAACAGACCCAGATCCCCGTCATTTGCATGAAGAAAAGATGGAGGAAAAGAGGACGCAGATCAGGTTGCCTTCTGAGAATTCGTAGGCGAGCGAGTAAGCTCCCAATTCCATCAATTCTTCTTGCTAACATGTAATCTTTGGAAAATCAAAAAAATGGATGACCTATGATTACGATTATTCTACCAACGGGACATTAGGAACTATAATATATTATGTTTCACTTCTGCACCAGCAGAACAGAGAAGCTACTTTTGGTAAGACAAGGGGTAGGGGTGTGTGTCTTTTTGTCATTAACAGCTGGTGCGCGATGTCTAATGTTAAGGTCTTAACGTATTGCTCGCCTGAGGTAGAGTACCTTATGATAAGCTGTAGACCACACTAACTACCAAGAGAGTTCTCATCTGTATTATTCGTAGCCATCTATTTACCACCACAGACCGATCTTGGCACTAAGACCACACTCAACCAACTATAAGGCCATAAGCAAGCAAGAAAATGCTCACCCAGAAGCGGTGCTCATAGTGGCCGGGGACATTAATGCAGGCAAACTTAAATCAGTTTCAACACATTTTTACCAGCATGTCACATGTGCAACCAGAGGGGGGGGGGACTCTAGACTACCTTTGCTCCACACGCTGAGATGCATACAAAGTTCTCCCCCGCCCTTCATTTGCCATATCTGACCATACTTCTATCCTCCTGATTCCTGCTTTCAAGCAAAAACTAAAGCCGGAATTACCAGTGACTCGCTAAATATGGAAGTGGTCAGATGGCACAGATGCTACTCTACAGGACTATAGAGTCCCGCTTTCAAGGAGCGGGACACTAATCCGGACGCCTATAAGAAATCCTGCTATGCCCTCAGACGAACCATCAAACAAGCAAAGTGTCAATGCAGGATTAAGATTGAATACTACTACACCAGGTCTGACGCTCGTCGGATGTGGCAAGGCTTGAAAACTATTACAGACTACAAAGGGAAACCCAGACATGAGCTGCCCAGTGACGCGAGCCAACCAGACTAGCTGAATGCTGTTAATGCTCGCTTCGAGTCAAGTAACATTGAAGCATGCACGAGAGCACCAGCTGTTCTGGATGACTGTGTGATAACGCTCTCAGTATCTGATGCGAGCAAGACCTTTAAACAGGTCAACATTCACAAAGCAGCGGGTCCAGATGGACTACCAGGACATGTACTCAAAGCATGCACTGACCAACTGACAAGTGTCATCACTGACATTTTCAACCTCTCCCTGAGTTTGTAATACCAACCACCAAGTTTCAAGCAGACCACCATTGTCCCTGTGCCCAAGGAAACGAAGGTAAGCTGCCTAAATAATTAACACCTGTAGCACTCACGTCGGTAGCCATGAAGTGCTTTGAAAGGCTGGTCATGGCTCACATCAACAGCATCCTCTCGGATACACTAGACCCACTCCAATTCGCATACTGCCCCAACAGATCCACAGATGAAGCAATCTCAATCGCACTCCACACTGCCCTTTCCCAACTGGAAAAAAAGGAACACCTATGTGAGAATGATGTTCATTGACTACAGCTCAGCGTTCAACTCCATAGTGCCCATGAAAACTCATCACGAAGCTAAGGACCCTGGGACTAAACACCTCCATCTGTAACTGGATCATGGATTTCCTGACGGGCCACCCCAAGGTGGTAAGGGTAGGCAATAACACTTCCACCACGCTGATCCTCAACACTGGGGCCCCTCAGGGGTGTGTACTTAGTCCCCTCCTGTACTCCCTGTTCAGCCACGACTGTGTGGCCAAACACGATTCCAACACCATCATTAAGTTTGCTGATGACACAACAGTGGTAGGCCTGATCACAACGATGAGACAGCCTATAGGGAGGTCGTCAGAGAACTGGTGCCAGGACAACAACCTCTCCCTCAATGTGAGCAAGATAAAGGAGCTGATCGTGGACTACAAGATTATGGGGGTGCCGAACATGCCCCCATTAACATCGACGGGGCTGTAGTGGAGCGAGTCAAGAGTTTCAAGTTCCTTGGTGTCTACATCACCAACGATCGATCATGGTCCAAACACACAATGACAGTCGTGAAGAGGGCACGACAAAACCGTTTCCCCCTCAGGAGACTGAAAAGATTTGGCATGAGTCCCCAGATCCTCAAAAAGTTCTACAGCTGCACCATCGAGAGCATCCTGACTGGTTGCATCACCGCCTGGTATGGCAACTTCTCGGCATCTTCAGTACATCACTGGGGCCAAGCTTCCTGCAATCCAGGACCTATATAATAGGCGGTGTCAGTGGAAAGCCCATAAAATTGTCAGAGACTCCAGTCACCCAAGTCATAGACTTTTCTCTGCTACCGCACAGAAAGCGGTACCGGAGTGCCAAGTCTAGGACCAAAAGGGTCCTTAACAGCTTCTACCCCCAAGACATAATACTGCTGAACAATTAATCAATTAGCCACCGGACTATTACATTGACCCCCCCATCTGATTGGTACACTGCTACTACTCGCTGCGTATTATCTATGCATAGTCACTTCACCCCTACCTACATGTACAAATTACCTCTAACCTGTACCCGCACACACTAACTCGGTACCGGTACCCTGTGTATACAGCTCATTAACGTTATGTTATTGTGTTACTTTATAATTTTTTATTTTATTTGGTAAATATTTTCTAACTCTTCTTGAACTGCACTGTTGGTTAAGGACTTGCAAGTAAGCATTTCACGGTAAGGTCTACACTTGTTGTATTCGGCGCATGTGATAAATAAAGTTTGATTTGATTTGTGTGACTATGTCTTTGTCTGTTCAGCTGTCTGACCCTATGGTTGAATAAACTTGGCTTGAGCTTTTCATAGTTGTCCGTTTTTACTCTGTTGTTTAGAACCTAACAAAAGCTATGTTAGAATAACAAAAACCATACATTTCCCAAGATTCACCAAAGACGTGGTAAGGAGGACATCTCACCATAGGAGTGATGGTACTCATTCCCCTTGTAACTTAGGCAGGAAGGTACTCTTATAACCAAGTTAGTTGCCAGCTTCAGTCCTAGGTTCTAGAAATATCAGAATCACAAACAAGAGAGTTCAATATTAATGAATGTCTCCGTTTAATTTTTCTATTCTATATGTATTTTTTGCCTCAAAAAGGCTATTTTAGAAATGTATAATTTAAGAAGATGAATGCATGGTAACGGAATGGTAACTGATTCTTATGAGAGGTGAACACAGGCTTCAAGTTAAAAGAAAACAAGGCAGAAGTTACCTGAAAAACTTCAAAAGGTTCATTTTTTCTGTCAGTTGGTCCATCTGGGTATGGCATTACATATCTCCTTGGTCTTACACGTAAACATGCTACTGGGTCTTGAAGCTCGTAGGGAATGTATGTTGTCTCCTTGACTGGTAACAAATCAAATATCTGGAATGAGATAATAAGGAGACGTGAAATGACCTTGTTCATTGGGCACTAAACAGAAGGCAGTGACTACTTGGACTTGTCTAATAAAAAATGCTCAATGTCAACAGTGAAAAGGCAACCCCCGGGATGCTTGCCTTCTAGGCAGAGTTGCAAAGAAAAAGCCATATTTCAGACTGGCCAATAAAAATTAAAATATTAAGATGGGCAAAAGAATATAGACACTGGACAGAGGAACTCTGCCTAGAAGACCAGCATCCCGGAGTCGCCTCTTCACTGTTGACGTTGAGACTGTTGTTTTGCGGGTAATATTTAATGAAGCTGCCAGTTGAGGACTTGTGATGCGTCTGTTTCTCAAACTAGACACTAATGTACTTGTCCTCTTGCTGTGCACCGGGGCCTCCCACTCCTTTCTATTTTGGTTCGAGCCAGTTTGCGCTGTTCTGTGAAGGGAGTAGTACACAGCGTTGTACGAGATCTTCAGTTCCTTGGCAATTTCTCGCATGGAATAGCCTTCACTACTCAGAACAAGAATAGACTGATGAGTTTCAGAAGAAAGTCCTTTGTTTCTGGCCATTTTGAGGCTGTAATCAAACCCACAAATGCTGATGCTCCAGATTCTCAATCTCAACTAGTGTTATTGACTTATTTATTGTTTACTCCATGTGTAACTCTGTTGTTGTCTGTTCACACTGCTATGCTGTATCTTGGCAAGGTCGCATTTGTAAATGAGAACTTGTTCTCAACTAGCCTACCTGGTTAAATAAAGGTGAAATAAAAATAAATAAAAAAATCAGCACAACAGTTTTCAGCTTTGCAAATATAATTGCAAAAGGGTTTTCTAATGATCAATTAGCCCTTTAAAATTATAAACTTGGATTAGCTAACACAACGTGTCATTGGAACACAGGAGTGATAGTTGCTGATAATGGGCCTCTGTACGCCTATGTAGATATTCCATAAAACAATCTGCCGTTTCCAGCTACAATAGTCATTTACAACATTAACAAAGTCTACATTCTATTTCTGATCAATTTGATGTTATTTTAATGGACATTTCTAAGTTACCCCAAACTTTTGAACGGTAGTGTATGCTGCTGACTCATGTGAGTATAGTGTAGAGAATCATTGTGCCATCTAAACCACTGTGAAATATTGGTGTTTCAGCTGTTTGAAGATTGTGTACAAAACCAAAAGTAAAATAGAAATAGCACACAGAACAGATATACTGCTTCTTAGACTTGCATTCACGTAGATCTATAACTCACATTTCCACTTTAAGTACCAATATGGATATAATTTCCAGCACACCAAATGGCCCACTGCGAACAGACCCACTCCAAGTCTGCTAGTCTTCTAATTCCCCTGAAGCTGGTTGTTGTGGCCAGCACCACAAAAGCTTGTTTATATGGTGGTATGACTGTTGACATTCACTTCAGTGAGCTCTGTTACCTTGTCAGCATCCAGCCTCTTCCCTGGTTCCATGATGTGAACACTCTTGTCCACAGCACTGAGGCCACAGAGGGAGCCGGGCTGGGACGAGAGCTGCAGGGTGGTCTCCTCCCCTGGGACTGCTTTTGAGGGTGAGAACTCCACAAACACCTGGCACACAGGACATACATAGGTGTACATGATACACCTTTAGTGTGTTGTAAATATATACCATTTGTGTTAAAGTGGTCGCTAGCTAGCTCGCGTACTCCCTTTGGCGTCAGCATGAGCATTGCGGGGATGCATTACTATTTAGCATGCTTATTAGCGATTAGCATGTGTTAGCTTTTGTCTGTGGTGCTAGGCAACTTTCGGTTGTAGGTCGCTCATGCTTATGTTTTATAATGTGTTGATCTTTCTACATTGCTCCATTGTTTATTTGTGCATCTAGCATGTGTTTGGGTCCAGTTTAGTTTGTTGACATGCAAATAGGCATATTTTTCCCATACAGTTCTATAGCCTAAGTTCTCCTATATTTTCTTTTACAAAACCACAATTAACGTTAGTATCAGAGAGGGTGGTGTTGTATTTCTGTGTGTGGATCTTCATTAAACCCTAGAACTAGAACTACTGCTTCCTGCTCGTGTTCTGAACGGACACCTGTGGTGGTTGCTTCCAGCCTAAAATCCAGCACCTACGTTTTTTCATCGGTTCTTCGAATTCATAAACAACCCATATTTTTCACATACATATACACACACACCTTGTGTCTGAAGCATTTCTCAGTGGGGAAATTCATGCTGTGGGCGATTATAGCCTCGCTGGGTAGCATACTGTACACCAGGACCTGTACCAACGGCGTCATCTCTGGAACCACATCCAACTTCAAGGTGACTTCACCCTCAGTTACTGCAAAGCAAGAGTATATCACACTGAGTACATTTACATGCACCGTAATAATTCGATATTAAACGGATTATGGTTGAAAACAGATTATGCAATAGTCACTTTACTCTTTATCGGTGTAAAGCCAAACTCAAAGAAAGCATACACCGATTAAAACACCAGGGGCATATAAAACGTTGGGTATGCACAAAATATGCCCCTAAACATGCATGCCTAGATTTCACTCAAAAGTTGGTATTTATAAAAACTGAATTTGAAGTGGGAATGTGCCTGTCCTCCTGTAGACTTCAGACCATGCGTACGCATGGTCGATGTATTTTATCTTTGCATTCTAAAATATGTCTATTTCTAATGATTCATTTAATTACCATGATCATTGCAGAATAAATCCTCACCTTTTCTGGCTGTGACGGTTTCATAGGCTACCCACGAAATAGCCTATAGGCCTAGGATAGGCTACTTGAATTTCTCAAACATAATACAATAATCATGCAGAATAAATTCCTCACATTTTCTGGCCATAATGAGTTCATATTCCCGAAGTAGCCACACAAGAAATTACCATGTGCATCGCACATGTAATTGGGCTTATTAGATAGGCTATTATACTGTAATTTCACGTTTTTTTTACTTTTCGCATTGGACAGGGAGCGGGGTTTATATAACATACAGTATTTAACAGGTGAACAGCAGTTGATTGTTTGTATTGAAGTGTGTAGGCTACCACTAAGTAGGCCTACTGTTTTCATTTTAGACAATGTTTCAGAATTCGTGGGCAGTGCAGCATATTTATGTTTAGGGAAAAAATTATGCAAAACATTATTGCATTCAAACGATATTTTTGTATTTAACCTTTATTTAACCAGGTATGCCAGTTGAGAACAAGTTCTCATTTACAACTGCAACCTGTGATCTGTTTAGAAGTCCACAACAATTTTCAATTGGTTTTGTCTTTCAGAAATGGCCAAATGTCACTGCAAAATAAATAATTCTGGAAACACCTCCAAAGACATTTGATCAAGTTCAACATGACTATTTCCTGTAGCAACTGTCTTGGCCTAATTCCAATACCATAAAATATGAACGATGGGCGTTTCTTATGAGGAGTTATAATGCCCGTTGATGCGCGCGCAGTTTCATAACAGGTCTGATGTATAATCAGAAACATGCTTATGTATGGCATGCACCAAGTTTATGTATCTCAATATTTGTGTGTATGTGCAGTCTTTTCAGAAATGGTGCACGCAGATATTTAGTGTTACATTTACGCAACGGTTATGAATGAGGCACCTGGTTTTCTGTACAATCATTCAAATTATTAATATTTATAAATACCTTATTCGGTGATGTAAACACATTAATGGTGTTCCAGCAGTGTTTTTGATCTGCTCATGTGCTAGCACCAGCCGAGCAATCTGCCTTCTTTAGCGCAAGGGAATTGAGTTTGAATGTATGTGTTTTATAAGTCGTTTTCACATACAAACTTTAAATGTTCGAACTCAGAATCAAATATGCTTCCCAAAAATAGCATGGTGGCTGTGGTAAAAAGTTTATTTTGAACTTGGCTGAACGTTTTTTTTATCAGTAGCCTGATTTCAGACTTCCATGTTAACAGGATTATTAGGGAAAGTGTTCTTCTTGCAAAGCATGTAAACATTTTAATCTAAGTGTTATATTAATCTGCCTAGCCACAATAATCGCATGATTGTACGTATGTAACCTTACACACTGTCATTGTCATCAAGCACCTCTCAGTAGGTCCATAATTACTGAATAAATCATCCTCACCAGGACTCCCCTGCTGTACAGTAATCTTCATATGTCCATGCTGAAGTATCACCCCTCTGGATAAGGCCTGAAATAGGGAAAAACAGTTTTCCCATCAAGTCAGGAATAAGTAGATGATAAGTAGTATTGGTGTTGTATAGGGACATCCTTCCTTTAAAGGTGAGAGGCTGGGACTATGTCTGAATTGACCCTGTTCAAAATAGTGCAGTATGGAATAGGGTGCCATTTCGGATGCACCCTGGGTTTGCAGCTTGTCACAACTTGTTTCTGGTTCTACTCACCAGGTAGATGACATCCACGGAGCCCTTTGGGACGGTCTCCCCTACGATAGCATACTGGATGGTGATTGACACATCCTCCCCACATGCCAGTGGTTTCTCCGTCTTCTGAATAGCCAGAGAGCTGGACGTTTTACTGTGAGGGGCAGTGGGCTGGATCAGTGAGAGTACGTGGTGCCCCCTGTTGAAATAGGGGACCCTGTATCTAGTGTTCTCTGCTTCTGGTGTGTTGCTAACCTGGAAAGCAACAGAAATGGTGCACACAGATATTTAGTGTTAAATTATTGCATTCAAACTATATTTTTTTATTTAACCTTTATTTAACCAGGTATGCCAGGGAAGAGAGAGTATAACGAAAGGCCCAATCCCAAAATCGACCCTTAGAGCTCCACCTCACCCTCTTATAGGATAGGTGGAAGTTTCACCATACTGCTTATTATACCAATGGAATCTTCTCAGATCTCCACAAGAGCATGATAGACCTCAGGGTGTATGGTCAATGGGGTGATTTGGGATTGAGCATAAAGAGTCTCAGAATCTTTCAAAACCTTAGAAGGAATCATACTTACGATGAGGTTAATATCCTCTTTGGGCATAGTGGTTGTGTTGAGGGAGAAACTGGCAATACCATGACTGTCCGTGGTTAGGTTCTGGAGATGATGTGAGGACCAGCCTTTCTTCTCCAACAGGTAGACTAACATGTCAGAGATAGGTGTGTTGTTGAAGTGAACAACGTTTATCTGAGGAAAAAAGGAGTAATGTAATGCTACATCTGTTTGTCACTGTTACCTACCATTAGTAGTTAAGTAAACAGGAATGTCAAAGAACAAATGGCATCCACAATTCAACAAAGTACAAGGAACAATAACACTGGATCTGGACTTACCTTGCCCTCGATAATTGATCCATGCTCATATATTTTGGGTGTGTCGACAAACGTGAGTTTTCCAATCACATAGGAGAGCGCTATGTGTTTTTCCTCTGACCGTGTAATACCTGTCAAAGGAAAACAAATGAGAATAGGATGGTTTATTTAACAAGAATACATGCCACCATGATGCACAATGACCGTTCACAATGCAGAAGTCAATTGCAGTGCAATTTACACAATATTTTAAAACATGATTAAAAACATATATACAGTGGGGCAAAAAAATATTTAGTCAGCCACCAATTGTGCAAGTTCTCCCACTTAAAAAGATGAGAGGCCTGTAATTTATCATAGGTAGACTTCAACTATGTCAGACAAAATGAGAAGAAAAAAACCCCAGAAAATCACATTGTAGGATTTTTAATGAATTTATTTGCAAATTATGGTGGAAAATAAGTATTGTCAATAACAAAAGTTTCTCAATACTTTGTTTTATACCCTTTTATGGCAATGACAGAGGTCAAACATTTTCTGTAAGTCTTCACAAGGTTTTCACACACTGTTGCTGGTATTTTGCCCCATTCCTCCATGCAGATCTCCTCTAGAGCAGTGATGTTTTGGGGCTGTTGCTGGGCCACACAGACTTTCAACTCCCTCCAAAGATTTTCTATGGGGTTGGTGGCTAGGCCACTCCAGGACCTTGAAATGCTTCTTACGAAGCCACTACTTCGTTGCCCGGGCGGTGTGTTTGGGATCATTGTCATGCTGAAAGACCCAGCCAAGTTTCATCTTCAGTGCCCTTGCTGATGGAAGGAGGTTTTCACTCAAAATCTCACGATACATGGCCCCATTCATTCTTTCCTTTACACGGATCAGTCGGCCTGGTCCCTTTGCAGAAAAACAGCCCCAAAGCATGATGTTTCCACCCCCATGCTTCACAGTAGGTATGGTGTTCTTTGGATGCAACTCAGCATTCTTTGTCCTCCAAACACGACGAGTTGAGTTTTTACCAAAAATATATATTTTGGTTTCATCTGATCATATGACTGACATTCTCCCAATCTTCTTCTGGATCATCCAAATGCTCTCTAGCAAACTTCAGACGGGCCTGGACATGTACTGGCTTAAGCAGGGGGACACGTCTGGCACTGCAGGATTTGAGTCCCTGGCGTTGTAGTGTGTTACTGATGGTAGGCTTTGTTACTTTGGTCCCAGTTCTCTGCAGGTCATTCACTAGGTCCCCCCGTGTGGTTCTGAGATTTTTGCTCACCGTTCTTGTGATCATTTTGACCCCACGGGGTGAGATCTTGCGTCGAGCCCCAGATCAAGGGAGATTATCAGTGGTCTTGTATGTCTTCCATTTCCTAATAATTGCTCCCACAGTTGATTTATTCAAACCAAGCTGCTTACCTATTGCAGATTCAATCTTCCCAGCCTGGTGCAGGTCTACAATTTTGTTTCTGGTGTCCTTTGACAGCTCTTTGGTCTTGGTCATAGTGGAGTTTGAAGTGTTGTGGACAGGTGTCTTTTATACTGATAACAAGTTCAAACAGGTGCCAATAATACAGGTAACAAGTGGAGGACAGAGGAGCCTCTTAAAGAAGAGGTACACAGGTATGTGAGAGCCAGAAATCTTGCTTGTTTGTAGGTGACCAAATACTTATTTTCCACCGTAATTTGCAAATAAATTCATAAAAAATCCTACAATGTGATTTCTGGATTTCTTTTTTTTCTCATTTTGTCTGTCATAGTTGAAGTGTACCTATGATTAAAGGGCCTCTCTCATCTTTTTAAGTATGAGAACTTGCACAATTGGTGGCTGACTAAATACTTTTCCCCCCACTGTATATAACATTATTGTGTAGCACCGAAGGTCAAACACAGGTCTCCACAATCGAATTAAACATATTGACATCATGCCTTTCACTCTCAATTTAAAAAATGTGTTTTCATTTGATTGCAGGCAAATGTTGTCATCTCTTTTCCCAACTCTAGATTCTTGTGATAAATGACTTGCCTGTCCCCTCCTCCTCTACTTTTGCATTAAAACTAAACCTGTCTATGAGCATTTTCTCTCCAGCATTCTTTGTGAAAATGGACATGTTGAAGACATGAGAAGCACAGCCAGTTTTGTCCATCTGGGAAAAGCAAGCAAAACCACAGACATTAAGAACTGATTTAACCACATCACATTAAAATGTAATATGTTGGTAAAGACAATTATACTGATGATAGTTTCTTCAGGAAAGCATACAGACCTCTATTGACTCTTTGTGGCAGGGGGCTGTATAATCAGGAACTCCTTCTTGAGTTTCCACATCAAATCTCATTGATATCAATACATCGTTCCTTAAAGGTCGGCACAACTCTACCTCTGCTTTTCCAGGTACAGGCTGTCCATACGTGTATCTGATTTTATTTCATAATGAAAAGCATCAAAAACATCATAGATTTCCTACTTAGAGAGACATAGTATATTATAAACCTCATATGAGACATTACAAAGGCTCATACATGCTGCTTACAACAAGTTAAAATGCATTATACCTGCAGGCTTTCTTTAAGTCAAGTACTTTCAACATTGTCAATGCATCTAGACCTGTATTGATAAAGCCTCTCAGTGTATGAGTGTTGATTTAGGATCAGTGTAATCGTTTGTGTCACACGTCTCGGGAGAGACGAAGGCCGAAAGTCATGCGTCCTCTGAAACACAACCCAACCAAGCCGCACTGCTTCTTAACACAGCGCGCATCCAACCAGGAAGCCAGCCGCAACAATGTGTCGGAGGAAACACCGTGCGTCCTCTCTCTAGCAGCCTTGGTTGGTTGGCGCGCCCTGCCCCCGGCCCGCCAGCCACAGGAGTCGCTGGAGCGCGATGAGACAAGGATATCCCTGCCGGCCAAGCCCTCCCTAACCCGGACACTGCTAGGCCAATTGTGCGTTGCCCCACGGACCTCCCGGTCGCTGCCGGCTGCGACAGAGCCTGGGCGTGAACCCAGAGTCTCTGGTGGCACAGCTAGCGCTGCAGTGCGTGCAGTGCTCTAGACCACCCGAGAGGACCAAATACATGCATATTTAAGTATTTGTTTCCAAATACACTATTTCACAAATACCCCTAGGACCAAACAGACATGGGTTGAAATGTATGGAGTATTACAATATTTGGATGATTTCCAAATACATTCCAATACTGAATTACTTGTATTTTTTTAAAGTATTAATTTATTCAACTAGGCAAGTCAGTTAAGAACAAATTGTTATTTACAATGACTGCCTACCCTGACCAATTGTGCGCCACGTTATGGGACCAATCACAGGTAGATGTGATGCAATCTGGATTTGAACGAGGTACAGCAGTGACACCTCTTGCACTGACATGCAGTGGCTTAGACCACTGCACCACTCGGCAAATACTTACTTTAAGATGTATGCAAAATGTAATTAAAATAATTAAATTAGTATTTGACTCAAAGTCTACATTTGCTCAATGCGATTAATTAGACAGTGACATTAGTGGAGTTACACATAACAACAGTACATTGCAAAACGGCGATAGTGTAGACTCACGTTGCACACACTTCGACTTTATACTCCTCTTGAACAATGCTGATCTCATCGGTGAGGTTCATTTTGATCTCAAACTTTGGCAAAACTAGATATAATAGAACAGCAGTTAACTCATGAATGTTCCTGGATTGTGATTTAATGATTCAACTGCCAGATCCATAATATTACCTAGCATGAAAGGTAAATAAAGAAGCTCAACTTACCATATTTTTCTACCTTGAAGTGATGGTATATTTTGTTATCACCAATCCACACTACAATAGCATAGGATCCTACGGGTGCTTCAGAGTTCAGGGGGTGAGAAAGCTGCAGAATGTTGCCGCTAGATGATGTATTGACCCACTGGCCAATCCTGTTCTGATGAATATCCTGTTTATTCATAGAACAAAGGACACATTTAGCAGGGCACAAGACTGTGGAACGTTCAGATACAAACATGTTATGTAAGCCAAACATGCCTGTCTGACATGTAGAATAAGGAGTCAAGTCAGTTCTATTCAGGAAATTTCTATCTGCAATGTTCTGAAGTTTGCTTAGTGAAGGTGGCCCAGATGTGTTCACATAAATCTGATATGGAGTCTTCTGGTAACTGCCATGTGGAAATGAATGATGACCTACCTAGCTGGTGGAGTCATCGTCTTATCATGTTGTAGTATTTTTGACAAGACTAATAAGGGTCTTACCTCAAGTTCCACAACATTGTACTGTGAAGGGCAAAGACAAAATGTTGGTTAATGTTTTATGAATAACTAAAATTCCCCCAAAATGAACGGAGAAGCAAAGCTGTCTACAACTATAGGAATCAGGCAGGTGCTTGGGTTTATCTCCTCAACTAAATATCACAAGTAGTATTTGCACTGGGACTTTAATATAAATTCAGTAGATTAATTCAATCTCAGGAAAAAAATCCCATACATTCCAATCTGACGTACAGTAAATTAATTGAAAATCCCATGTCCTGTGGTGAATGTTTAAGGACCCTAAAATACACACACGCAGGTTTATTTAGAGAACCTCTGCAGAACCTTTGCACTGAGTGCAATGATTCTCCAATGTTTGTGTAGCCTTATCAAACAGACATGGCCTAAAGATTTGGATTTTGCCCCATAGTTGTTCAAAACATTTCCCATTTCCAAAGTCTTATTGTTCATGGAGTACTAACGAGATGTGTATAACATGTTGTGGCTACATTACATTTAACATTACATTTAAGTCATTTGGCAGACGCTCTTATCCAGAGCGACTTACAAATTGGGGAATTCACCTTATGACATCCAGTGGAACAGCCACTTTACAATAGTGCATCTAAATCATTTAAGGGGGGGTGAGAAGGATTACTTTATCCTATCCTAGGTATTCCTTAAAGAGGTGGGGTTTCAGGTGTCTCCGGAAGGTGGTGATTGACTCCGCTGTCCTGGCGTCGTGAGGGAGTTTGTTCCACCATTGGGGGGCCAATGGTGGAACAAACTCCCTCACGGCTAGTTGATTACTGAATTAAAATAACCATTTACAGTATATTGTCCATCATAAGCCTTGTCCCTGTCCATAAGGCAGGAGCCTATGTCCTGTTTCTGTAGAGTGAAGGAGCCTGGACAGGATGCTAGTCTATTGCTGGGCATTAACCTCAATCCATCTCCTTAATGTTCAGTGCCAAGTAGAGAGGCATCTGATCCCGTTCTTTGGTAAGGCTCGACACCCTAAATCTTCCATTCTCAAGGAGGACACTAACCACAAGTTAGTTGGTTGGACAATATTGTACATAGTGTTACATAATACCTGATTGCTACATCTATCAGACAGTAATGTGAAGCAATCCTTGAGATTCTTCTGTATTTGTCTTTTTTTAAGTGGTTGAGATACTGATCTAAATGAAGACGAAATAGATGTCATTGTTTTCAATATTCAATCATTTTCAAGACTCACCAGCTGATTGACAGGGCTAAAATTGGTATCCAAGGCGATCACTCTAAACTGCACTGTAAAAAGACAAAGACAAGCACTCAATGAGAAATTTAGAAGCATAATTTAGCTAACTTTCCCAGATTTTCAGAAATCCCTGTTGAAGGATTCCCAGATTCCAGGAATCTTTCGACCAGGATTTCTGTAAAACCTGGGATTTTTGGGAAAGTTACCAGAATTTTGCAAGACAAACTTTTGGCAGCTACTCTGGATAGTATTTTACACTGTTGGTACTAAGGCCCCAATTCAATCAATTGCAGTTAAAGGAAAACTGCACTGAGTTTGCTGAAAATATTTACACTATCAATATAAGTTGACTGAGAACACATTCTCATTAACCGCAACGACCTGGGGAATAGTTCCAGGGGAGAGTAGGAGTGATGAATGAGCCAATTGGAATCAACGGATAATGTCCAGGAGAAGAACAGTTTGTAACATTTGATATGTTGGCTCAAATGCCAGTGTACATATTCTGAGTGAACCTGCAGTGGATTTGTTCTTTATCTGCACCTGATGGTGCTGTTTCAAGTGTCTCTGGGATGACAGAGCAAACCATCATAGAAACATGCTCCCACCTAATTGTCCTGTTTCTTAGCAAGGAGACTAATTGTGTAGGTCACTGGCTCTGTGTAAAATTACCTGTTTGTCCTGGGTTGTAGATTGGTTTATCCATTTGGATGAATGTCATCGGACTGTAGGGTTTGATCATGACCTTTCTCTCCTCTGTCGATAGAAACGTTTCACCTCGAACCTCCACCTTAAAGTTTTGCACTTCGTCACTCTCCACCTGAGGGGCCTGTCAGTGAGACAATGAACCAATAACATATCATCCAGTGTGGCTTAGTTGGTAAGAACGTGCTGCAACAATGTCAAGGTTGTGAAGATTCAATCACTTCTCCTTTCATCAATGTGTTTTAAAAATGCTTTTTCTTTAGTAGTTAATGTAGTAGTTCATATTTTTTATGCCAAATTTCAGCTTGAATCCCAGAAAAGTTTTGGTAGGCCACCACATTAATATTTCCCATCAAATAAGATAGCATTGCACTAAAATGAAGAGATGCATCACAAAGCTGAGAAGTACTGTATACTCTTATTGGAATGGTTCTGGATGTCGACCAGTGCTGGCTGACCTGAAACTGGAAGCAGCGGTGAAACTCTTGGTCAGAACTTTCTTGGAGAAGAATTTTGCTCTGCTCATCAACAAGCAGAGATATGGTCATGACCAGGGTCTCGTTGGGCTGCAGAAGACTGGCACAAAGCTTGGCCTCTGAGCCTGCTTGGATCACTGCAGGAATGGCTACCATGTAAACCCTAGAGAGAACATATGCATGCACAGCAGCAAACATACAGGGAAATCAGTACAAAATGAGAGTGCACCTCTAAACAAGAAACTACAGATGTAGGATCTTAATTTAACAAGTATTGTTATAGCAAAATAATCCTGAAGCAACACGATTTGAATGTTTTGTCCATAATGTTGCTTGATATGTGATTCCGCAATTAGCTGGACAAAAGTAGGCTACAGGTTGCATGAAAAGTGCAATACTGTTAATATAACCATGTGTTCGTACAGGTTTTCAATTCATTTATGTCAAACACAATGCTCGTCTGCATTTCCTGCGGCGCCATGCAAGTAAAATGTGTGTACAGAGTACATGTAACAACAAAATAAAAACGTTTAATTTTGTCCTCCAAAGAGGAGGGGTGGGCCCAAAAAAATAAATAATAATAATTGAGATAAAAAAAATAAAGATTCCTTTTTAAAAAGCCTATACTTATAGGTGAAATGCACAGAACAAATATCTGCAGAAAGGGTAGATGAAAAACAGTTATAAATTTGCTCAGGACGAGACGCCACATCTGATTACTAAATTCTAACTGGCTGTGCAGATTTACTTACGGTCTTGGAGTTTCTTGACAGACACAAAGCCAGTGAAAGCAGGCAAAGAATATCCATCTCCAAACGTGAAGCCCAGAAGGAACCATGACTCAATGAGAGAAATAAAAAAACACCAAGTCAGCCTATGTCCCAGTATTCCTACTGGCAAGACTTCCCTACTGCACTGTGTAGAGTACAAGCAGGGGAACTGGTGTAGCCAGGTTGAATGATTGAAGTTAAAGCCTTGTGAATGTTTGACCAATTTGTGTCAACAACAGTGATTTTCAGTGATTGGCAGATTCTCTGGCATGTAGACTACACATGCACCATCAATATACATACATACAGTACAGTGCAGGACATCGGCTTGCACTATGACCTGATTACATCTCAATAGTTTGCATGCAATGCCTGTTTTTTACTTTGTCCATATTAAAAATATATATTTAACTTGGCAAGTCAGTTGAGAACATCTTATTTACAATGATGGCCTACCAGGGAACAGTGGTTTAACTGCCTTGTTCAGGGGAAGAATGACAGATTTGTACCTTATCAGCTCGGGGATTCAATCCTGCTACCTTTTGGTTTCTGACCCAACGCTCTATCCATTAGGCTACCTGCCGCCCCTTTATAATATACAGTGGGGTCCAAAATTATTGGATCCCTTGATAAAGATGAGCAAAAAAGACTATAAATAATAAATAATCTAAATAAATATTACAAACATTGAGCTACAGTGGCAAGAAAAAGTATGTGAACCCTTTGGAATTACCTGTATTTCTGCATAAATTGGTCATAAAATTTGATCTGATCATCATCTAAGTCACAACAATAGACAGTCTTTTTAAACTAACAACACACAAACTATACTTTTTCATGTTTTTATTGAACACACCGTGTGAACATTCACACTGCAGGGTGGGAAAAGTATGTGAACCCTTGGATTTAAAAACTGGTTGACCCTCCTTTGGCAGCAATAAACTCAACCAGACGTTTTCTGTAGTTGCGGATCAGACCTGCACAACGTTCAGGAGAAATGTTGGACGATTCATCTTTTCAAAACTGTTTCAGTTCAGCAGTATTCTTAGAATGTCTGGTGTGAACTGCTCTTGAGGTCATTCCACAGCATTTTAAATCGGGTTGAGGTCAGGACTGGGCTACTCCTGCAGGTGTATTTTCTTCTGTTGAAACCATTCTGTTGATGATTTACTTCTGTGTTTTGGGTCGTTGTCCTGTTGCATCACCCAACTTCTGTTGAGCTTCAATTGGCGGACATATAGCCTTACATTCTCCTGCAAAATGTCTTGATAAACTTGGGAATTCATTTTTCCATCGATGATAGCAAGGTGTCCAGGCCCTGAGGCAGCAAAGCAGCCCCAAACCATGATGCTCCCTCCACCATACTTTACAGTTGGGATGAGGTTTTGATGTTGGAGTGCAGTGTCTTTTTTCTCCACACATAGTGTTGTGTGTTCCTTCCAAGTAACACAACTGTAGGTTCATCTGTCCACAGAATATTTTGCCAGAAGCATAGTTGAACATCCAGGTGCTCTTTTGCAAAATTCAGACGTGCAGCAATGGGGTTTTTTGGACAGCAGTGGCTTCTTCTGTGCTGTCCTCCCATGAACACCATTCTTGTATAGTGTTTTACGTATCGTAGACTCGTCAACAGAGATGTAAGCATGTTCCAAAGATTTCTGTACATTTTAGCTGACACTCTAGGATTCTTTTTAACCTCATTGAGCATTCTGCCCTTTGCTCTTGCAGTCATCTTTGCAGGACAGCCACTCCAAGGGAGAGTAGCAACAGTGCTGAACTTTCTCCATTTATAGATAATTTGTCTTACCGTGGACTGATGAACATCAAGGCTTTTAGAGATCATTTTGTAACCCTTTCCAGCTTTATGCAAGTCAACAATTCTTCTGAGATCTCTTTTTTTCGAGGCATGGTTCACATCAAGCAATGCTTCTTGTGAATCGAAAACTCAAATTTATTTTATTTTTTATTTTTTATAGCACAGAGCAGCTCTAACCAACATCTCCAATCTCTTCTCATTGATAGGACTCATACTTTTCCCAACCTACACTGTGAATGTTTAAATGATGTACTCAATATAGACAAGAAAAATAATATAATTTGTGTGTTATTAGTTTAAGCACATTGTGTTTGTCTACTGTTGTGACTAAGATGAAGATCAGATCAAACTGTATGACTAATTTATGCAGAAATCCAGGTCATTCCAAAGGGTTCACATACCTTTTCTTGCAACTGTATATGGTAAGCATTTTTTTTGAACAATTATATTATTTTATACTAATACAATTGTTCAGAGAAATATATTTTGTTTAACAAGTAATACCAATAATCTCAAAAGATAAGGGTAAAAAGGATTGGATTCCCAGTTTTCAATAATCCAGCACCCTCACTTTATGAGATTGGAGAACACATTGGGAGGTATTTTAGACCATTCCTCCATACAGAATGTTTCCCGATTCTTGATATCCTTCATCTGCGCTTATGGACTTTCCTTATCAATTGAAACCACAGATTTCTGGAGACTGAGATGGCCATTGCAAAATGTAGATTTTGTGGTCAATTAACCCTTTTTGGGGGATTTTGATTTGTACTTAGGGATATTGTCTTGCTGGAAGATTCACTTTAGGTTGTACCATGTGAGTTCATATGTGTACCTTTTGACTTTTTTTACCTCAGGGAACAACACTGTACCCAGAGCCGACTCTACAAGGTGGCAAAGCAGGGCATGGACCCCCCAGATATAATTTGTGCCCCCCCAAGTTTTGTTTCCCCATAAACATAACAAATGTTATATGAATCACAGTACACCTGATGACCTGTTGGACTTTGTTACATCTGCTCCTGCCACGCCCTCTACTTCTCATCCGGTGTCTCCCTAACTTCTGTAGGGTAGGGGGCACTATTTTCATCCTGTGTCTCCCCTAGTGCTCTCTCCCTCTCTCTCTCTGTATGGGTATATGTGATTGCCACTTCCACGCTGCCAGACCGTAGCCTGTGCTCAGTTAGTCTGCGGTTCAAGCCGTTTGTTCCTGCATAGATCTTGTTATCCTCTTGTGCCTGTTTCAATAGCCTGATGCTGCTTTTCTCTCCACTACAGTTCCGTCTGCTCTGACTCTGGTCCCTGTCTCCAGTCCCTCGTCTCGTCAGTCCAGCTTCCCTGCCCCCACTCTACTGCTTCCTTGAATTCTGCTCCAGACCTTCTCCCCTTGCCCCAGCCTCAGTTCCTGGTTCCCTGCTACCCGCCCGAGCTTCCCCTGGCCTGCAACCGTATCTTACGACAGAAAAAGAGCTTCTGGATATCAGGACAGCGATCACTCACCTTTGATTAGACAAAGATGTTTTCTTCAACAAGCAGGAAGCACAGGACATTCTCCAAACATCTGACATGGCCAACATCCCCGCTATTTGCAAGAGGAGGAGACGCAGGTTTAGAGGACACAGAGCGGGATGCCTCGTCCCGACCCGCAGGACGCAAGTGGGAAAGCTGCCGTTACCGTCAATATTACTCGCCAACGTGCAATCATTGGACAATAAACTAGATGAGGTACGATCACGAATATCCCACCAACGGGACATCATAAACTGTAATATCCTATGTTTCACGGAATCGTGGCTGAATGACGACATGGATATTCAAGTAGCGGGATATACGCTGCACCGGCAAGATAGAACAGCACACTCCAGTAAGATGGGAGGGGTGGCGGTTTGTGCATATTTGTAAACAACAGCTGGTGCACGAAATCTAAGGAAGTCTCTAGATTTTGCTTGCTTGAAGTAGAGTATATTGTGATAAATTGCAGGCCACACTACCTGCCTAGAGAGTTTTCAGCTACACTTTTCGTGGCTGTTTATTTACCACCACAGACAGATGCCAGCACTAAGACCGCACTCAGCCAGCTGTATAAGGAAATAAGCAAACAGTAAACCACTCACCCATAGGAGGCGCTCCTAGTAGCCGGAGACTTTAATGCAGGGTAACTTAAATCAGTGCTACCAAATTTCTATCAACATGTTAAATGTGCAATCAGAGGGAAAACAATTCTAGATCACCTGTACTCCACACACAGAGACACGTACAAAGCTCGCCCTCCATTTGGTAAATCCGACCACAAATATATCCTCCTGATTCCTTCTTACAAGCAAAACTTAAAGCAGGAAGCACCAGTGACTCGGTCAATAAAAAAGTGGTCAGATGAAGCAGATGCTAAACTACAGGACTGTTTTGCTATCACAGACTGGAACATGTTCCGGGATTATTCCGATGGCATTGAGGAGTACACCACATCAGTCATTGGCTTTATCAATAAGTGCATTGACGACGTCGTCCCCACAGTGACTAAGTGCATACCCCGGCCAGAAGCCATGGATTACAGGCAACATTCACACTGAGCTAAAGGGTAGAGCTGCCGCTTTCAAGGTTTGGGACTCTAACCTGGAAGCTTACAAGAAATCCTGCTATGCCCTGCGACAAACCATTAAACAGGCAAAGCGTCAATACAGGGCTAAGATTGAATCATACTACACCAGCTCCGACGCTCGTTTTATGTGGCAGGGCTTGCAAACTATTACAGACTATAAAGGGAAGCACAGCCATGAGCTGCCCAGTGACACGACCCTACCAGAACAGCTAAATCACTTCTATGCTCACTTCGAGGCAAGCAACACTGAGGCATGCATGAGAGCATCAGCTGTTCTGGACGACTGTGTGATCACGCTCTCTGTAGCCGACGTAAGACCTTTAAACAGGTAAACGTACACAAGGCTGTGGGGCCAGACGGATTACCAGGATGTGTGTTCCGGGCATGTGCTGACTGGCAGGTGTCTTCACTGACATTTTCAACATGTCCCTGATTGAGTCTGTAAAACCAACATGTTTCAAGCAGACCACCATAGTCCCTGTGCACAAAAACACAAAGGCAACCTGCCTAAATGACTACAGACCCGTAGCACTCACGTCCGTAGCCATGAAGTGCTTTGAAAGGCTGGTAATGGCTCACACCAACACCATTATCCCAGAAACCATGGGTCCTCAGCATGGGTCCTCAGATCCTCAAAAGGTTCTTCAGTTGCACCATCGAGAGCATCCTGACTGGTTGAATCACTGCCTGGTATGGCAACTGCTCGGCCTCTGACCACAAGGCACTACAGGGGGTAGTGCGAACGGCCCAGTACATCACTGGGGTCAAGCTTCCTGCCATCCAGGACCTCTATAGCAGGCGGTGTCAGAGGAAGGCCCTAATTGTCAAAGACTCCAGCCACCCTAGTCATAGATTGTTCTCTCTGCTACCTCATGGCAAACGGTACCGGAGCGCAAAGTCTAGGTCCAAGAGGCGTCTAAACAGCTTCTACCCCCAAGCCATAAGACTCCTGAACATCTAGTCAAATGGCCATCCAGACTATTTACAGTGCCCCCCCCCCCATCACACACACCCTCTTTACACCACTGCTACTATCTGTTGTCTTCTATGCATAGTCACTTTAATAACTCTACCTACATGTACATACTACCTCAAATAACCGGTGCCCCCGCACATTGACTCTGTAACGGTACCCCCCTGTACATAGTCTCGCTATTGTTATTTCACTGCTGCTCTTTAATTACTTGTTACTTTTAGCTCTTATTCTTATCTGCATTTTTTTAAACTGTATTGTTGGTTAGGGGCTCGTAAGTAAGCATTTCACTGTAAGGTCTACACCTGTTGTATTCGGCATATGTGACTAATAGCATTTGATTTGATTTGAACTAGACCATGACATAACGTTCTAAGAACGTCCTAAAAACATTCTTGTGAACGTCCCTGGAACAAACCTGGAACAGCAAAAAACTTGCAGTGGACCATGACTGTTTAAATTGAATTAATGTAAATTATGCATTTAAAAGTAAAGTATTCTCATTGATATGATCACGTTAATTTCATGTTTTTTTTGTAACGGAACCACAGATCAAGCAACATTATGGACTAAACGGTTAAATCCTGTTGCTACAGGATAATTTTTCTATGACAATACTGGTCAAATTAAGATCCTACATCTGGAGTTTCTTGTTTAGAGGTGCACTCTCATTTTGTACTGATTTCCCTGTATGTTTGCTGCTGTGCTTGCATATGTTCTCTCTAGGGTTTACATGGTAGCCATTCCTGCAGTGATCCAAGCAGGCTCAGAGGCCAAGCTTTGTGCCAGTCTTCTGCAGCCCAACGAGACCCTGGTCATGACCATATCTCTGCTTGTTGACGAGCAGAGCAAAATTCTTCTCCAAGAGAGTTCTGACCAAGAGTTTCACAGCTGCTTCCAGTTTCAGGTCAGCCAGCACTGGTCGACATCCAGAACCATTCCAATAAGAGTATACAGTACTTCTCAGCTTTGTGATGCATCTCTTCATTTTAGTGCAATGCTATCTTATTTGATGGGAAACAACATACCAACATACCCCATGTTACAAGCTGTTCCTCTCCTGGACATCATCATTGGATATTGATTGAGTGTAAATATTTTCAGAAAAAACACAGTGCAGTTTTCCTTTATCTGAATTGGGGTCTTAGTACCAAAGGTCAAAAATATTATCCAGAGTAGCTGTCAAAAGTTTGTCTTGCAAAATTCTGGTAACTTTCCCGAAAATCCCAGGTTTTCCAGATATCCCGGTTGAAAGATTCCTGGAGTCTGGAAATCCTTCAATGGGGATGTCTGGAAAACCAATTAAAGTTAGCAAAATGATGCTTCTAAAACTCTCATTGAGCACTTGTCTTTGTGTTTTTACAATGCAGTTTAGAGTGATCACCTTGGATTCCAGTTTTAGCCCTGTCAATCAGCTGGTGGGTGTTGAAAATTTGAAATATTGAAAACCTTGATTTATTTGGTCTTCCATTAGAAGAGTATCTCCACTATTTCGAACAAAAAGAGTGACACAAGGATCACAACATAATAATACTGTGCGATAGACATGGCAATCAGCTATAATGTAAAACTATGTACAGTGTTGTTCAACCAAATGGTTACAGTGCCCCCCTTATGGTTAAAGTGTCCACGCTGAGAAGGGACATGTGGGGGTTCTTATACATCCCATTTGTACTACATGAACAATAAAGCTTCGGGAATGGGAAATGTTTTGAACAACTATTGGACAAAATCCAAATCTTTAGCTCATGTTATCTGTTTGATAAGGCTACACAAACAGTTGAGACATAGCACTCAATGCAAACATACTGTGCATGTCTGCAGAGGTAAGTAAACCTGTATGGGCTGATTTGAAGGTCCTCAGAAATCTACCACAGGACATGGGGTTTTCCATTCATACAGGTCAGATTGGAATGTATGAGAATGTTTTTCCTGAGATTGAGTTAATCTACTGAATTGACATTAAAGTCCCAGTGCTACTTGTGATGTTGAAGAGACAAAGACAATCACCTGCCTAGTTCATATAGTTGAATACATTTGCTAAATGCGGAATACACATTTCGGTTGAAGGCATTCAGTTGTACAACTGACTAGGTGTCCCCCTTTCCCTTTCTGTTGATTTCTGGGAATATGAGAGTTATTCATTGAACATTAGCCAATCTTTTGTCTTGCCCTTCACAGTACAACATTGTGTAACTTGAGGTAAGACCCTTATTAGTCTGTCAATATATGATGATTGTCACTAAATAATACAACACGATAAGACGATGACTCCACCAGCTAGGTAGGTCATCATTCATTTCCACATGGCAGTTACCAGAAGACGCCATATCAGCTTTATGTGAACACATCTGGGCTACCTTCACTAAGCAAACTTCAGAACATTGCAGATAGAAATGTCATGAATAGAACTGACGTGACTCCTTATTCTACATGTGAGACAAGCATATTTGGCCTACATAACATGTTTGTATCTGAACAGTCCACAAGGTTGTGCCCTGCTCAATATGTATCTTGTTCTATGAATAAACAGAATGTTAATCAGAACAGGATTGGACAGTGGGTCAGTACTTAATCCAGTGGCAGCATTCTGCAGCTTTCGAGTAAAGATGACCACACCCATGGAAAACGTCACCGAACTTGTCAGTTCCCGTCCTCCTTCGTCATGACTGCCCACTCTTCCATTGGTTGTGGACCAATACGGAGAAGCATGAGAGGGGCCGACAAGAGAAGAGGAGCTCACAGCACCGCATGGGCCAGGCACATAACCTGGTTTCCCGCCATAAACTCCGGGGGGAAACAGTAAACCACATGGGGCGACTAGATGGTCTACTAGGGGAACAGGAAGCAGGATGAGGACTCCACATGATTGCTGCAGCGGGTCTTCGAAGAGACATCCAGTGATGAGACGTGCCACGGAATCGAGAACCAAGGGGAAGAGGGATCCAGCCAGGCAGACGAGGATAGGAGGAAAGAGAACTGCTTTGACAGATCTTCCCAGAGTCCACACCAGAAGAGTCCTGGCCGGGGTTTGGCATGGAGACCAACGACCCCCACCCTGTCCGACAGTTCCCCTTACCGAAGACCATATGAGTCAGTTTGGCACGGCCCAACAGCGAGATCCGGAGGTGGAAAGGCTGGTGGACAAAGTGGCAATTATTGATGGGAAGAGGCTACAGGATGAGGGTGAGTTACGTTTTCCATATTTTGCCATACATAACTGCCTATTATATTGGGTATGTAGGAGAAGGGAGGGGGAGTTTGAACTATTGGTAGTACAGAGGTCATATCAAGACACTGTGCTGCACTTGGCCCTCTCCCATGTCTTGGGGGACATTTAGGATGGGAGAAAACGGCTGAGTAGGTACTCACCCTGTTCTACTGGCCGGGGGTGACCAGAGACTTAGCCAAATATTGCAGCTCATGCGACAGGTGCCAATGTACGGCCCCCAGGGCCCATTTTCGCAATCCCCTTGTATCTCTTCCCATTATAGAAACCCCATTCAAAACTATTGCCATGGACCTAGTGGGGCCACTGCCACGGTCAGCCAGAGGACACAATACATCCTTGTAGTAGTGGACTGCGCGACCAAATATCCCGAGGCTCCATTACGCACCATGGCGACAAAAGGCATAGCCAAGGAGCTGGTTATGTTTTTGCGAGTAGGATTACCCTCAACTATTTTAACAGATCAAGGCACTCCCTTCATGTCCCGGCTCATGAAAGACCTACAGTTGAAGTCGGAAGTTTATATACACTGAGCCAAATACATTTAAACTCAGTTTCTCACAATTCCTGACATTTAATCCAAGTAAAAATTCCCTGTCTTAGGTCAGTTAGGATCACCACTTTATTTTAAGAATGTGAAATGTCAGAATAATGGTAGAGAGAATAATTTATTTCAGCTTTTATTTCTTTCATCACATTCCCAGGGGGTCAGAAGTTTACATATACTCAATTAGTATTTGGTAGCATTGCCTTTAAATTGTTTCACTTGGGTCAAATGTTTCAGGTAGCCTTCCACAAGGTTCCCACAATAAGTTGGGTGAATTTTATCCCATTCCTCCGGACAGAACTGGTGTAACTGAGTCAGGTTTTTAGGCCTCTTTGCTCACGCATGCTTTTTCAGTTCTGCCCACAAATGTTCTATAGGATTGAGGTCAGGGCTTTGTGATAGCCACTCCAATACCTTGACTTTGTTACCCTTAAGCCATTTTGTCACAACTTTGGAAGGATGCTTGGGGTCATTGTCCATTTGGAAGACCCATTTGCGACCAAGCTTTAACTTCCTGACTGATGTCTTGAGGTGTTGCTTCAAAATATCCTCATGATGCCATCTATTTTGTGAAGTGCACCGGTCCCTCCTGCAGCAAAGCACCCCCATAACATGATGCTGCCACGCCTGTGCTTTATGGTTGGGAAGGTTTTCTTCGCAAGCCTCCCCCTTTTTCCTCCAAACATAACGATGGTCATTATGGCCAAACATAATATTTTTGTTTCTTCAGACCAGAGGACATTTCTCCAAAAAGTACAATCTTTGTCCCCATGTACAGTTGCAAACCATAGTCTGGCTTTATTATGGCTGTTTTGGAGCAGTGGCTTCTTCCTTGTTGAGTGGCCTTTCAGGTTATGTCGATATACCAATAGTGGATATAGATACTTTTGTACCCGTTTCCTCCAACATTTTCACAAGGTCCTTTGCTGTTGTTCTGGGATTGATTTGCACTTTTCGCACCAAAGCACGTTCATCTCCAGGAGACAGAACGAGTCTCCTTCCTGAGCAGTATGATGGCTGTGTGGTCCCATGGTGTTTATACTTGCGTACTATTGTTTGCACAGATGACGGTGGTATCTTCAGGCATTTGGAAATTGCTCCCAAGGATGAACCAGACTTGTGGAGGTCTACAATCTGTTTTCGGAAGTCTAGGCTGATTTCTTTTTATTTCCCCATAATGTCAAGCAAAGAGGCACTGAGTTTGAAGGTAGGCCTTAAAATACATCCACAGGTACACCTCCAATTGACTCAAATGTTGTCAATTAGCCTATCAGACGCTTCTAAAGCCATGACATCATTTTCTGGAATTTTCCAAGCTGTTTAAAGGCACAGTCAACTTAGTGTATGTAGACTTCTGACCCACTGGAATTATGATACAGTGAATTAGAAGTGAAATAATCTGTCTGTAAACATTTGCTGGAAACATTACTTGTGTCATACACAAAGTAGATGTCCTAACCAAAACTATAGTTTGTTGACAAGAAATTTGTGGAGTGGTTGAAAAACAAGTTTTAATGACTCCAACCTAAGTGTATCTAAACTTCTGACTTCAACTGTATGTAAGCTATACAGTCTATAGCAGATTAGAACGAGTGTTTATCACCCCCAGACAGACGGACTGTGCGAGAGGCTGAATAAAACCATCATGAGCATGTTAAGATGTGTTTTGGATAAGGACGGGAAAAATTGGGACATGCTGTTGCCCCACCTTATGTTTGCCCTGTGCGAAGTTCCTCAAGTCTCTACCAGGTTCTCCCCCCTTCGAGTTGTTGTATGGGCGACCATGCAGAGGCATTTTGGATTTAGCAAAAGAAGCCTGGGAGAACCAACCAATTCCCTACCGCTCGTTCATTGAGCACGTAGTCCTAATGTAGAATAAGGTTGTATTATATGTAGTAAATGTATTAAGTAGTGAATACTACAGTAATGTCCACAAAAACACAACAGTTTTTATACCACAGGATTTAATTAGCATTTACCCTGCTCATTCCCCTCCCCCATATCACATTTGTGCCACCCTTAAGTGAGAGACCTACCATATATTGTGTTCCCTACAGGTTATAGTTCAAAGCTTCTGCTCTTCTTCTGTTCAGACCCCAGTCCTACCGACCTACTGGTTATGGAACATTTGCTCTTGTTGTATTTCTCCCGGAGGTTTCCTGAAGGAGAAAGCCTCCACTTTTATATGTTGTGATAATTGCATTGTTAGCTCTATAAGCAGTTAGTTCATATGCCTTGACACTGTGATAGGCCGAGACAATAAGAAATCAATTCAACCACACCTTCATTTGATCACAAAACTGGAGAGCAACCTCTATCCAGTGAAGTCCACAACGCATATTGCATGTAACAAACAGTTGAATGATCAAGCAACTTAATGTTTCCTACATTTTCAGACTACTAAACAACTATTGATTTAGAATCAGTTACAGCAAGTCACAAAGAAAACAGGAGCTGCCTCCACTATTCCAGCACTACTTCAACATTTCAACATCATCAAATCACCTCTGCTTAGTCTCATACAATGACCAATCAAATAAACCAAAAAACGATTTAGTCCAATCAACATAAGGTAAATATTAAGGTAAATATGATGTGCCTGTCCATGGTTCCGATTTCTGTCTTTGTGTGCTCGTCGTCCTTCAGTGGGTCTCCTGCACTGGACTCAGACCTCCTCAGAGACCTCAGCCTCCCTGGCAGTGGAGATCAGCTCCTACGTTCTGCTGGCTTCCCTCAGTGCCTCCCCTCTGTCATTGCCACTGACCTGGGCTAGTCACTCTCGTAACTGATCAATGTAAACATCTACCCTTTCTGTAAATGGGGTATTTTCTTTCATTTTGAACTGATTTACCTGTGATCTGTTGGAGTCTAGCCCTCCCGGCCCTGGCTCTCTACTCCACCAGGGTGTTCAGTAGAGGGCACCAGCACAGTGACAGTACAGTCTCCCAGTGGGGGACAGCACCTCTTTAATGTGAACCAAAACAACAAGCTTCTTTACCAAGAAAGGGCGCTGCAGGACACAGAATGGAAGTGAAGGGCAGTGCTTGTGCCTCAGTGCACGTCAGTGAAAACATATCTCTCCTTCCAATCCAGTTGTGTATATATGACTGTGAATGTCAAACATAAAGATCTTTTCTGGCTTGAGTTCTAGTTTATGAAATGGTTATTGTTTTTCGATCTTATAAAATGGTTATTTTTAGACAACCTTGTTCCCCTGACTACTTCTTCCCTCTTTCCCAGGTGGCAATCCACTACAACATCCCTACTCCTACTGACAGCACAACGCTCAGCATCCAGGTGAAGACAGAGGTGGACTGCAACAGCAACTCTTTGAGACCCAGAGTCACGCTGAACCTCAAGTCTCAGTAAGATTGAATGACACATTTACAGAAGCATTCTTTCCATACGTTTATTTATGACACTCCAAAGTGTTATTATGGAACATGTTTAACAGAATGGACTTGACCCAAATCACTTGGCTTTATTATGCCTACGTAAATTATTTCACTTCTAATTTGTAGCTAGGCTTGGATCAGTAACAGTAATAAAACAGATCTGGTCTTTTTATGGCGAAAATTATCAAAGTATCCATTCATTTGATTATTACAAGCACTTGTCAAAATCTAACCTTGATGTCAGGGGCTTCTTTTCTTTCACAGATATCATGGAAAGGAGCTGACCACCAATATGATTATAGTGGATTTGAAAATGCTGTCTGGGTTTGCTCCAGACACAGAGACTTTGGGGAGTGTGAGTTTTATTTTGACAACATACGTTTATGGTGTTACCTGTGACCTTTACCATGTAGCTCTTGCCTCTTTCATCTGTGAACCTTTCTGAAACTGAACGTTTTTGTCCATGCAATATGAATAACCAGTGAACGGCTCGTCTTCAAAGCTGAGGAGTTCACTTCTAGTGGATCGTGTTGATACTAAAGATGACCGTGTTTTAACGTACTTGACAGGGGTGAGACCAAAACCACCAGTCAGTTTGAAACAGTGTACATAGTACTCGCAACGGAATTAATTTGAAATAATATATACAGTACCAGTCAAAGGTTTGGACACACCTACTCATTCCAGGGTTTTTCTTTTTTTTACATTTTTACATTTTCTACATTGTAGAATAATAGTGAAGACATCAAAACTATGAAATAACACATATGGAATAATGTGGTAACCAAAAAAGTGCTAAACAAATTTGAGATTCTTCAATGTAGCCACCCTTTGCCTTGATGACAGTTCAGAGGAGACTGTGAATCAGTCCTTCATGGTAGAATTGCTGCAAAGAAACCACTAGTAAAGGACACCACTAAGAAGAGACTTGCTTGAGCCCAGAAACACCAGCAATGGACATTAGACCGGTGGAAATCTGTCCTTTGGTCTGATGAGTCCAAATTTGAGATTTTTGGTTCCAACCGCCACGTCTTTATGAGACGCAGAGTAGGTGAATGGATGATCTCTGCATGTGTGGTTCCTACAGTGAAGCATGGAGGAGGTGGTGTGATGGTAAGGGGGTACATTGCTTGTGACACTGTCTGATTTATTTAGAATTCAAGGCACACTTAACTAGCATGGCTACCACAGCATTATGCAGCGATACGGCATCCCATCTGGTTTGCACCTATTGGGACTATCATTTGTTTTTCAACAGGACAATGACCCAACACACCTCCAAGCTGTGTAAGGGCTATTTGACCAAAAAGGAGAGTGATGGAGTGCTGTATCAGATGACCTGGCATCCACAAACACACGACCTCAACCCAATTGAGATGGTTTGGGATGAGTTGGACCGTAGAGTGAAGGAAAAACAACCAACAAGTGCTCAGCATATGTGGGAACTCCTTCAAGACTTTTGGACAGGAATTCCAGGTGAAGCTGGTTAAGAGAATGCCAAGTGTGTGCAAAACTGTCAAGGCAAAGGGTCGCTACTTTGAAGAATCTATAATATATTTTGTTAAACTCATTTTTGGCTGCTACATGTTTTCATGTGCTATTTCGTAGTTTTGATGTCTTCACTATTATTCTACAAAATAAAGCATAACTCTTGAGTGAGTAGGTTTGTCCAAACTTTTGACTGGTACTGTATATTTTGATGTACTTGTCGTGACATACAGTGGGGCAAAAAAAGTATTTAGTCAGCCACCAATTGTGCAAGTTCTCCCACTTAAAAAGATGAGAGAGGCCTGTCATTTTCATCATAGGTACACTTCAACTATGACAGACAAAATGAGAAAAGAAAATCACATTGTAGGATTTTTCATGAATTTATTTGCAAATTATGGTGGAAAATAAGAATTTGGTCACCTACAAACAAGCAAGATTTCTGGCTCTCACATACCTGTAACTTCTTCTTTAAAGAGGCTCCTCTGTCCTCCACTCGTTACCTGTATTAATGGCACCTGTTTGAACTTGTTATCAGTATAAAAGACAACTGTCCACAACCTCAAACAGTCACACTCCAAACTCCACTATGGCCAAGACCAAAGAGCTGTCAAAGGACACCAGAAACAAAATTGTAGACCTGCACCAGGCTGGGAAGACTGAATCTGCAAAAGGTAAGCAGCTTGGTTTGAAGAAATCAACTGTGGGAGCAATTATTAGGAAATGGAAGACATACAAGACCACTGATAATCTCCCTCGATCTGGGGCTCCATGCAAGATCTCACCCCGTGGGGTCAAAATTATCACAAGAACGGTGAGCAAAAATCTCAGAACCACACGGGGGGGCCTAAGTGAATGACCTGCAGAGAGCTGGGACCAAAGTAACAAAGCCTACCATCAGAAACACACTACGCCGCCAGGGACTCAAATCCTGCAGTGCCAGACGTGTCCCCCTGCTTAAGCCAGTACATGTCCAGGCCCATCTGAAGTTTGCTAGAGAACATTTGGATGATCCAGAAGAAGATTGGGAGAATGTCATATGGTCAGATGAAACCAAAATTTAACTTTTTGATAAAAACTCAACTCGTCGTGTTTGGAGGACAAAGACTGCTGAGTTGCATCCAAAGAACACCATACCTACTGTGAAGCATGGGGATGGAAACATCATGCTTTGGGGCTGTTTATCTGCAAAGGGACCAGGACGACTGATCCGTGTAAAGGAAAGAATGAATAGGGCCATGTATCGTGAGATTTTGAGTGAAAACCTCCTTCCATCAGCAAGGGCATTGAAGATGAAACGTGGCTGGGTCTTTCAGCATGACAATGATCCCAAACACACCGCCCGGGCCCGGGCTACATGTAATTTTCTGGATTGTTTTTCTTCTAATTTTGTCTGTCATAGTTGAAGTGTACCTATGATGAAAATACAGGCCTCTCATCTTTTTAAGTGGGAGAACTTGCACAATTGGTGGCTGACTAAATACTTTTTTGCCCCACTGTATCTCTACTCTGAAATTATTTATGTCGAATGTCCTCCAGTCAGCAAAACTGAAATTACACTTCTGCATAGAGCGTTTAAATAATTGTCGCCAATCCCTATTCCTACTTTTCAACCACAATCCAAAATCTAAAGCCAGCGGTGGTCAAGATCTACGACGTCTAACAAACTGCTGTCCTATCTAACAAACTGCTGTCCTATTTTAAATCTAGAATCGTTGGTCATCTTTTATAGCTGACCCATATACTATACATGTACTATAAATTATTTTATTTAACTGAGTCAATATTCCTTTTACCTAAATGCTGGTCAGTTTGTTAAAGCATTCATTCCATGCATGTATCTACAGTGCCTTGAGAAAGTATTCGGCCCCCTTGAACTTTGCGACCTTTTGCCACATTTCAGGATTCAAACATAAAGATATAAAACTGTATTTTTTTGTGAAGAATCAACAACAAGTGGGACACAATCATGAAGTGGAACGACATTTATTGGATATTTCAAACTTTTTTAACAAATCAAAAACTGAAAAATTGGGCGTGCAAAATTATTCAACACCCTTAAGTTAATACTTTGTAGCGCCACCTTTTGCTGTGATTACAGCTGTAAGTCGCTTGGGGTATGTCTCTATCAGTTTTGCACATTGAGAGACTGACATTTTTTCCCCATTCCTCCTTGCAAAACAGCTCGAGCTCAGTGAGGTTGGATGGAGAGCATTTGTGAACAGCAGTTTTCAGTTCTTTACACAGATTCTCGATTGGATTCAGGTCTGGACTTTGACTTGGCCATTCTAACTCCTGGATATGTTTATTTTTGAACCATTCCATTGTAGATTTTGCATTATGTTTTGGATCATTGTCTTGTTGGAAGACACATCTCCGTCCCAGTCTCAGGTCTTTTGCAGACTCCATCAGGTTTTCTTCCAGAATGGTCCTGTATTTGGCTCCATCCATCTTCCCATCAATTTTAACCATCTTCCCTGTCCCTGCTGAAGAAAAGCAGGCCCAAACCATGATGCTGCCACCACCATGTTTGACAGTGGGTATGGTGTGTTCAGGGTGATGAGCTGTGTTGCTTTTAAGCCAAACATAACGTTTTGCATTGTTGCCAAAAAGTTCAATTTTGGTTTCATCTGACCAGAGCACCTTCTTCCACATGTTTGTGTCTACCAGGTGGCTTGTGGCAAACTTTAAACGACACTTTTTATGGATATCTTTAAGAAATGGCTTTCTTCTTGCCACTCCTCCATAAAGGCCAGATTTGTGCAATATACGACTGATTGTTGTCCTATGGACAGAGTCTCCCACCTCAGCTGTAGATCTCTCAGTTCATCCAGAGTGATCATGGGCCTCTTGGCTGCATCTCTTATCAGTCTTCTCCTTGTATGAGCTGAAAGTTGAGGGACGGCCAGGTCTTGGTAGATTTGCAGTGGTCTGATACTCCTTCCATTTCAATATTATCGATTGCACAGTGCTCCTTGGGATGTTTAAAGCTTGAGAAATCTTTTTGTATCCAAATCCGGCTTTAAACTTCTTCACAACAGTATCTCGGACCTGCCTGGTGTGTTCCTTGTTCTTCATGATGCTCTCTGCGCTTTTATCGGACCTCTGAGACTATCACAGTGCAGGTGCATTTATACGGAGACTTGATTGCACACAGGTGGATTGTATTTATCATCATTAGTCATTTAGGTCAACATTGGATCATTCAGAGATCCTCACTGAACTTCTGGAGAGAGTTTGCTGCACTGAAAGTAAAGGGGCTGAATAATTTTGCACGCCCAATTTTTCAGTTTTTGATTCGTTAAAAAAGTTTGAAATATCCAATAAATGTCGTTCCACTTCATGATTGTGTCCCACTTGTTGTTGATTCTTCACAAAAAAATACAGTTTTATATCTTTATGTTTGAAGCCTGAAATGTGGCAAAAGGTCGTAAAGTTCAAGGGGGCCGAATACTTTCGCAAGGCACTGTATCTATCATTGTATTTACCCCTCTTGTAACGGCGTTCTTCTTTTGTTGAATGAAAGTCGGACCGAAATGCAGCGTGTAAGTTACTCATGTTTATTAGAGAAGACAAACGAACGAACTATACACGAATAACTAAATAAATACAAAAACAACAAACAGAACGAAACCTAATACAGCCTGACTGGTGCACACTACACAGAGACAGGAACAATCACCCACGAAATGCAAAGCGAAACCAGGCTACCTAAATACGGTTCCCAATCAGAGACAACGAGAATCACCTGACTCTGATTGAGAACCGCCTCAGGTAGCCAAACCTATTAAACACATACACCCCTAATCAGCTACAATCCCAACTACTACAAACCCCAATAAGAAAAATACTATACATAATAACCCTATGTCACACCCTGGTCTGACTAACTAATAAACTAAAACACAAAATACTAAGACCAAGGCATGACAGAACCCCCCCCCTAAGCTGCGGACTCCCGAACGCACCTCAAAACCATAGGGAGGGTCCGGGTGGGCGTCTGTCCATGGTGGCGGTTCCGGCTCCGGACGTGGACCCCACTTCATAAATATCAATGTTCCTCCCCTTCGCGTCCATGGATAATCCACCCTAACCGCCGACCATGGCCGAATAGTCCTCACCCAGAACCCTACATAACAGAGGAGCAGCTCGTGACTGAGGGGCAGCTCGGGACTGAGGCAGCTCGGGACTGAGGGACAGCTCGGGACTGAGGGGCAGCTCGGGACTGAGGGGCAGCTCAGCACTGAGAGGCAGCCCAGCACTGAGAGGCAGCCCAGTACTGAGATAATGCCCAGCCAGGTAGTTGAATCCGGCAGATCCAGGCTGACTGGCGGAACCTGGCTGACTGGCGGATCCTGGCTGACTGGCGGATCCTGGACGACTGGCGGATCCTGGCCGACTGGCGGATCCTGGCCGACTGGCGGATCCTGGCCGACTGGCAGATCTGGCAGATCCTGGCTGACTGGAGGATCCTGGCTGACTGGCGGATCCTGGCTGAGATCCTGGCTGACTGGATCTGGGATCCTGGCTGACTGGCGGATCCTGGCTGACTAGCAGATCTGGCAGATCCTGGTTTACTGGGCTGGATCCTGGCAGATCTGGAGTCTGGTTGACTGGCAGATCTGGAAGAGTCTGGTTGACTGGCAGATCTGGAAGGTCTGGTTGACTGGCAGATCTGGAAGAGTCTGGTTGACTGGCAGATCTGGAAGAGTCTGGTTGACTGGCAGATCTGGAAGAGTCTGGTTGACTGGCAGATCTGGAAGAGTCTGGTTGACTGGCAGATCTGGAAGAGTCTGGCTGACTGGCAGATCTGGCTGCTTCATGCTGACTGACGGCTCTGGCTGCTCCATGCTGACTGGCGGCTCTGGCTGCTCCATACTGACTGACAGCTCTGGCGGCTTCATGGAGACTGGCAGCTCCTTGCAGACTGGCAGCTCTAGCTGCTCCATGCAGACTAGCTGCTCCATGCAGACTAGCAGCTCAGGCTGCTCTATGCAAACTGACAGCTCTGGCTGCTCAATGTAGACTGGCAGCTCAGGCTGCTCTATACAGGCAGGAGGCTCTGGCAGCGCTGTAGAGGAGGAAGGCTCTAGAACCGCTGAACAGACGGGAGACTCCGACAGCGTAGGAGAGGGAGAAAGCGCTGGCTGCGCTGAACAGGCGAGGCGCACTGAAGGCCTGATGCGTGGTGCTGGCACTGGTGGTATTTGGCCGAGGACACGCACAGGAAGCCTAGTGCGGGGAGCTGCTACTGGAGGGCTGGGGTGTGGAGGTGGTTCTGGATAGACCGGACCGTGCAGGCGCACTGGAGCTCTTGAGCACCGAGCCTGCCCAACCTTACCTGGTTGAATACTCTCGGTTGCCCTGCCAGTGCTGTGAGGAGAAATAGCCCGCACTGGGCTATGTAGGCGAACCGGAGACACCGAGCGCAAGGCTGGTGCCATGTAAACCGGCCCAAGGAGACGCACTGGAGACCGGATGCGTAGAGCCGGCTTCATAGCATTAGGCTCGACGCTCAATCTAGCCCGGCCGATACGCGGAGCTGAAATATACCGCACCGGGCTATGCACCCGCACTGGGGACACCGTGCGCACCACTGCATAACACGGTGCCTGCCCGGTCTCTCTAGCCCTCCGGTAAGCACAGGGAGCTTGCGCAGGTCTCCTACCTGACGCAGCCATACTCCCTGATAGCCCCCCCCAAAAAATTTTTTTGGGGCTGCTTTTCGGGCTTCCTTGCCAACCGTGTTCCCTCGTATCGTCGGCTCCTATCTCTGGCTGCCTCTTCTCTCCTTAGTGCCTCCACTTGTTGCCATCCACGTCGCCGTGCTGCCTCCTCATACCAGCGCCTCTCCGCTTCAGCCGCTTCTAATTCCTCCTTAGGGCGGTGATATTCACCAGACTGAGCCCGGGGTCTTTTACCTTCCAGCACGTCTTCCCATGTCCATTCTCCGAATAATTCCTCCTCCCTTTGCTTCTCCAGCTGTCGTTGCCTGTTAATACGCTGCTCCTGTTTGGGCTGCACCTGCCTGTTGACACGTTGCTCGGTCCGAGTGTGGTGGGTGATTCTGTAACGGCGTTCTTCTTTTGTTGAATGAAAGTCGGACCGAAATGCAGCCCTAATCAGCTACAATCCCAACTACTACAAACCCCAATAAGAAAAATACAATACATAATAACCCCATGTCACACCCTGGTCTGACTAACTAATAAACTAAAACACAAAATACTAAAGACCAAGGCGTGACACCTCTGCAGTTATAAGAAGAATTACATTCACAGAGGTCACACCTGCAACCCCTGAGACATATTTTAAGCTCTAAAGTAAAATATGTAACTGGAATGAAAGTTTTCCAGTATAACCCTATTCTTGAGCATTTTATCCAGACAGTTTTTCCACACTATGGCAAGCAATGAGTGAAGACATCAAAACTACGAAATAGCACATGAAAACATGTAGCAACCAAAAATGTGTTTAACAAAATATATTTTAGATTCTTCAAAGTAGCCACCCTTTGCCTTGACAGTTTTGCACACACTTGGCATTCTCTAAACCAGCTTCACCTGGAATTCCTGTCCAAAAGAGTGCAGGCTCAGGAGACAAGGTGAATAGTGAAAGGCATTGTGTAAGACAGTGGGTCTCATCCTGGGGTACTAGTACCCATGGGGGTACCTGGTCTATCCATAGTGGGTACTTGGGAAGACTCTCATGGGCAGTGCAATATGTGATTGGGGGTACAGTAAACAAAAAAGTTTGAGAACCACTGTGCTAGACCACATCAAAGGGCAAAAAAACTATCCCTTCTGAAACAAATTATTGCATCTTAACAAATACAATGTGCTGTTCATCGGTGTTGCCAAATATACAAAGGTGTGTGGGCCAATGCTCTTTCTCAATTTTGCAGGTTCTCATCTTTTTCTTCCTCCATCTGTAATCATCATGGCCCCCTGTAGTTCTCATCTGTTTTCTTCCTCCATTTGTAATCATCATGGCCCCCTGTAGTTCTCATCTTTTTTCTTCCTCCATCTGTTATCATCGTGGACCCCCTGTAGTTCTCATCTTTTTTCTTCCTCCATCTGTTATCATCGTGGACCCCCTGTAGTTCTCATCTTTTTTCTTTCTCCATCTGTTATCATCGTGGACCCCCTGTAGTTCTCATCTTTTTTCTTCCTCCATCTGTTATCATCGTGGACCCCTGTAGTAATAATAAAGGCGTGGTTCTCTTTTATTTCTCATCAGGGAATGGGATCCAGGAAATCCACTCACTCTAAATTCCATCAACAAGGGGATGTGTCCTATACTGATCAAACCCATAATGAGTCCTGGCTATAATCTCCATTATGAATTTCTCCTAATAATTTATTGAGCTAATGGTGTGGACAAGGCATGGAAAGATGTAGTCGAAAACACAAATCCATTTAGAGAAAGAGTAACAGAACAATCGAGAACACAAACATATACACCCACAAAACAGATATTATAGAGCCCTGTTGTTGATAACACAGCTCACAAAACATATCAAAACTTATACTGAGAATTATGGACATATGAGTACGCTGTGAAAAACAGTACTTTTGAAGAGCACCAAGACTCTTCATGACCTAACAATGGGGAAATTAAAAACATCCTTGTTATGGGTTAACAAGTGTACCTGCTGAGCTGATATCAAGAAAGAGTATTCAATCACACTCCACTTTAGATGTCAATACAATACATCCTGTTTTTTGCTCAGAGAAGATGCAACTCATGCCCACTTGATTGGACAGTAGCTCTTTAAACCCCCCCCCCTCCCAACTCCTCTTATTTTTCCTCCTGCTCTCTTCATTTGTGCCCTGCCCAGCCTACAACAGTGATTCTCAGATTTCTGTGCTCTTATATTGCCATTGCTGAAGCTAGAACCAAGTGAACATCGAAGACAACCCTGAAATACAGTCAACAGTGACAACGGTAAGATAAGACATTTCCCTCTTGAAATATTGCATGTAAATAAACCTGTCGAATGGAGGAACTATCTTGGAATATTCTAAACAATACAAAATGTTGGCATGTACTCTTTGGGATCATAATACTATGGAAAACATTCTTTTCAGAGATGCTGTACAAGTAATAAATACAACTCATGGATATCTATATCTCTTTCAATTTTAAAATACTCAAATGGCCAAAGACATGGAGATGGTAACAAGCTTCCCTGTTAACAAGCTTCCCAGCTCTGGTCATTTTTTTAACAACATATTTTACAGTTTCTAGTGCCTTTTGACTTCCTGTCTATTTAATCCCGATTAGATAAACAATGGCAGGAATTATTGAATGATTTGAAGACCAATGGATAAGAATATCACACCCAGTGGTTACTGTTTTTAAGGGTAAAAGGAAATCAACTGTATTCTAACCAAAAGTTATTTTGGAACAATGATGTCGATTTTCAAAAGAGTCCACAAGACAAGGAACAATTCTGTGTGTTTTCAAAACATAGTTACCTTCTCTAAACACAAATACATTAATCGAAATTATTATACCGTCAAAATTGCTAATACATTCATCAAAAGAACACAACTGCCTGCAAAAAGATTAATGCAACCATACTTATCACGGCGCAGACAAAACAAAAGTTAGTCTGTCTTTAAAGATCCATGTTGATCAATATATTTTCTTGGCAGTCACTAAATCATGATGATCAAAAATTGGGACTTGAACTATCCAAAAGTTCAGAATTATGGGCAGTTACTCTCCCTTTATGCATATTTCACCAAACAATTTCAGGACTAGTAACCGAAAGGTTGCAAGATCAAATCCCTGAGTTGACAAGGTAAAAATCTGTTGTTCTGCCCCTGAACAAGGCAGTTAACCCACTGTTCCTTGGCTGTCATTGAAAATAAGAATTTGTTCTTAACTGACTTGCCTAGTTAAATAAAGGTGAAATACAAAATCTCATATTATTCCTGATTAATAAAAATAAGCACATTGTGTGCAGGATTCATTCATTGGTATCATCACAATACAATTCCATGTATTCAGTACATAGCCTGGTTTGTTCATAGCTTTGTAGACTTTCCATTTGCGCACAAAAACACAATCCACAAAAGAAATAGGAAAGGTGAATCACAGTAGATTGGTGGCACCTTAATTGGGGAGGACGGTCTTGTGGTCATGGCTGGAGTGGTATATATGGAATGGTGTCAAATACGCCAAACACATGGTTTGATATCATTTCATCTGCGCCGTTCCAGCCATTATTATGAGCTGTTCTCTCCTCCGTAGCCTCCACTAAGGTGAATACAATGGAGAAATGTATATGCCTCAATCTACACTCAAATAATGGAAGGTCACAATGTTGGAGAGTATAACCTAGGAGTAACCAAAAGTTATGTAGAAGTAACCCAACTTCATGTCCGCAATATTGTAAAATATCATACATTGCTGTTCTGCTATAGATACATTTCAACAGAGATCCAAAAATGATTTGTACGCGATTGAGAAAATTTGTAAGACTAGGACAGCTGTAGTCGATGTTGGATACGGTAATGCATTGTTGACCCAACCACCATGTAGGCTCATGGGGGATACTCAATCACCTGTGGACTACCCGTCTGGTCTACTGCAGCACGCTGTTGGCTGGGTTCCCCTCTTGTGCCATCAAACCAATGCAACAACCTTCCCAAGTTTTCTCATGTCACCCTGCTCCTCTGCACACTCCACTGGCTTCAAGTCATTGAATCACATCCACTACAAGACCATGGTGCTTACCTACGGAACAGTAAGAGAAACTCCCCCTCCCTTCAGGCTATGCTCAAACCCTTCATTCCAACCCAAGCACTCCGTTCTGCCACCTCAGGTATCTTGGCCCTCACACCCCTAAAGGAGGGCAGATCCCGCTCAGCCCAGTCCAAGCTCTTCTCTGTCCTGTCACCCCGATGTTGGAACCAGCTTCCCCCTGAAGCTCGGACAGCAGAGTCTCTGCCCATCTTTCAAAAACGTCTGAAACCATACCTCTTCAAACAGTATTTTAAATAATTCTCCTCACCCCACCCCCCCCCCCTTCTAGTTCTGACTCTACTGATAGCTACTTTATTGAGAAAAAATGTACACTCTATGCCTGTGATTTGTTGTTGTCCCACCTAGCCTTCTTAAGATGAATGCACTGTAAGTCACTCTGGATAATAGCATCTGCTAAATGACTAAAATGTAAATGGATAGATATTCATAGTCATTAATTATAGTCAGGATTATGGGGATAGCTTCAATTTGCTTCCAACGTTGTGATGGGTGGAAATGTTCAGACCTATTCAATTGTTTCAGAGTTCAGATCTACAGGGAGTTCCTAGAGTTGTAATTCAGAACCAGTGTGTTTTATCTCCCACAGAGCAACACTGGGGCGTCAAGAAACATGTTCCTCTTTTCCACAACACTTCTTTTCCTGTTTCTGGGTGGGTAAGCTAGGAAGCTGCAGACCAGTGCTGCACGCACAACAAGCTCATAAATCAGGAGAATCCCTGTAATCAAATCTGTCTGCTGATTGAATTACCTCGCTAGATGCATGTTAGACCAAAACCACCCGTCAGTTTGAAACAGTGTACATAGTACTCGCAATGGAATTAATTTGAAATAATATATACCGTACCAGTCAAAGGTTTGGACACACCTACTCATTCCAGGGTGTTTCTTTATTTTTACATCTTCTACATTGTAGAATAGTAGTGAAGACGACATCAAAACTAAACTGTCCCTTTTTCAGGACCCTTTCTTTCAAAGCTAATTCGTAAAAAAATTCAAATAACTTCACAGATCTTCATTGTAAAGGGTTTGAACACTGTTTACCATGCTTGTTCAATGAACCATAAACAATTAATGAACTGTCACGGCCGATGCTGGAAGAAGACCAAGGTGCAGCGTGGTGAGTGTACATTTTCCTTACAAAAAACAAACATGTCACCAACAAAACAAAAAAAACAATTGTGAAGTTTACAGTGCTATAGTGCCACTAACAAAGATAACTTCCCACACTGAAAGGGGGGAAAGGTTGTCTCTGATTGAGAACCATACCCGGCAAAACATAGAAATAAAGAAACATAGAGAACATAACGTAGAATGCCCACCCCAAATCACACACGGACCAAACCACATAGAGACATAAAAAGGCTCTCTAAGGTCAGGGCGTGACAGTACCCCCCCCCCGCCCAAAGGTGCAGACTCCGGCCGCAAAACCTGAACCTATAGCTGATCATCCTCGCAGTGGCAAACCACGTGTAACAACACCTGCACAGGATTGGTACATCCGAACAGCACATATGCGGGACAGGTACAGGATGGCAACAACAACTGCCCGAGTTACACCAGGAACGCACAATCCCTCCATCAGTGCTCAGACTGTCTGCAATAGGCTGAGAGAGGCTGGACTGAGGGCTTGTAGGCCTGTTGTAAGGCAAGTCCTCACCAGACATCCCCGGCAACAACGTCGCCTATGGGCACAAACCCACCGTCGCTCGACCAGACAGGACTGGCAAAAAGTGCTCTTCACTGGCGAGTCGCGGTTTTGTCTCACTAGGGGGGAAAGGTCGGATTTGCGTTTATTGTCGAAGGAATGAGCGTTACACCGAGGCCTGTACTCTTGAGCGGGATTGATTTGGAGGTGGAGGGTCCGTCATGGTCTGAGGCGGTGTGTCACAACATCATTGGACTGAGCTTGTTGTCATTGCAGGCAATCTCAATGCTGTGCGTTACAGGGAAGACATCCTCCTCCCTCATGTGGTACCCTTCCTGCAGACTCATCCTGACATGACCCTCCAGCATGACAATTCCACCAGTCATACTGCTCGTTCTGTGCATGATTTCCTGCAAGACAGGAATGTCAGTGTTCTGCCATGGCCAACGAAGAGCCCGGATCTCAATCCCATTGAGCACGTCTGGGAACTGTTGGATCGGAGGGTGAGGGCTAGGGCCATTCCCCCCAGAAATGTCCAGGAACTTGCAGGTGCCTGGGTGGAAGAGTGGGGTAACATCTCACAGCAAGAACTGGCAAATCTGGTGTAGTCCATGAGAAGGAGATGCACTGCAGTACTTAATGCAGCTGGTGGCCACACAAAATACTGACTGTTACTTTTGATTTTGACCCCCCCGTTGTTCAGGGACACATTATTCTATTTCAGTTTATGTCTCAGTTGTTGAATCTTGTTATGCTCATACAAATATTTACACGTTAAGTTTGTTGAAAATAAACGCAGTTGACGTTTCTTTTTTTGCTGAGTTTGTGAAATAAAAAATATGGAATCATGTAATAACAAAAAAGTATTAACCAAATCAAAATATATTTTAGATTCTTCATAGTAGCAAGGAAAGAAATTCCAGAAATTAACATTGAACAAGGCACACCTGTTAATTGAAATGCATTCCAGGTGACTACCTCACGAAGCTGGTTAAGAGAATGCCAAGAGTGTGCAAAGCTGTCATCAAGGCAAAGGGTGGCTACTTTGAAAGTGTTTAACACTTTTTTGGTTACTCCATGATTCCATATGTGTTATTTGATAGTTTTGATGTCTTCACTATTATTCTACAATGTATAAAATAGTAAAAATAAAGAAAAAACATTGAATGAGTAGGTGTGTCCAAACTTTTTACTGGTACTATATGTATCTCAACATTAGTCTACTTTTGAGGTCTAACAACATTGGACAAACTTTCCTTTATGAGTGAAATGTCCCTTTAACCTTTTACTGTATCAATACATGGAGTTGTTATTAAAACCAAATGAAGCATTATTGTAAGTATTTGTATGTCTTGTACTTTCAGTCACCTGTTCACCAGAGAAGAAAGGCGATTTTGGAAAACTTAATGCCTGTATCACTGAAAACAACAGCCTGATGTTGGAATGCGAGTACCCACCATGTCCAGAGTCACCGTCCTTTGATTGTGACTTCCTCACCACAGAGGATGGGGTCCTGTTGGGGAGCTCTTACAAAAACTTTCAGATGACAAATTACTCAATCTTTCACATTACAGCAAAAGGTCGGTGTCAGCTTATTCTCATTGGCCATGCCCTAACTCATTCCAACGAGACAAAGAGTTATAACTGTACTTTGATACGGAGAGGTAGAGAAGAGAGGAAGAACATCACTATAAACTACATGAACCCCCACAAAAAACGTGAGTATCAATCAAAAGAATAGATATATACAGGTGGAATTACTTATTGACCTACAGGTAACCACCAAAGTAATGGAAACACTTGAGTAAATGAGTGATACAAAGTATATTGAAAGCAGGTGCTTCCAAACAGGTGTGGTTTCTGAGTTAATTAAGCAATTATCATCCCATCATGCTTAGGGCCATGTATAAAATTTCTGCGCAGGACATTATTTTGGCTACCATGGCTATGCCCCCATAGGATAGCAATGCCCCCATCCACAGGGTATGAGTGGTCACTGAATGGTTTGATGAGAATGAAAACGATGTGAGCAATATGCCATGGCCGTCTGAGTCATCAGCTCTCAACCCAATTGGACACCTATGGGAGATTCTGGAGCGGCACGTGAGACAGCGTTTTCCACCACCACCAACAAAATACCAAATTATGGAATTTCTCATGGAAGAATGGTGTCACATCCCTCCAATAGAGTTCCAAACACTTACAGAATCTATGCCAAGGTGCATTAAATCTGTTCTGGCTCGTGATGGCTGAATGCCCTCAAGACACTAATAGGTTGGTGTTTCCTTTATTTTGGCAGTTACCTGTATATGCCTTTGAAGCAATGCCAGCTACGTTATGACATTGTATAATAAGACACAAATGTATGTTAGTGGATTAAATAAAAACGCTGTTCCAGTCTTATAAGATCTTTTGAAATATATTTCTGAAATCTAGCATGACCTGCATGCAATCCTATGTATTGTCAAAAGGCACATATGACTGAGGAAAGTTGCAATGCAAACCTAAAAGCTTGATGACATTAGGTGTATAAAAACAAACGATGATAGCTGAGTGGAAAAAACACAAAAGTCCACTATATACACACGAACACAGATGAGGCCCACTGCTGAAGAGAGACCTCATCCTGACAATATTCATCAAGTGGATGACTTTGTACATGTTAATGAACACAATAACCTTCCTCTCCCCAGAACACATCAAACCTTGCTCTACCATGGGGTGGATGTTGCATCAAGCTCCCACCCTGCTATGGCCTGTGGTATTCATGTCACTATGGAAGATCCTCTCCTGAATGCACAACCTACCCTGACAAGCTGAAGCTCAACTCTGTCTGAATTAGGCTACTCTGTACAATTCATGACATGACAAATAAAAATGAAATATAAATATTTAGCCTTCCTGTGGCCTAATGTTTTATTTTAAAATCAACATTTGGAGTGATTTTCTGTTGAGTAGATTATTGTAAATCTTGCCATATAGGTCTAGTGTATCCCTCACTCTCAAACAGACAACCTCAGTGACTCCAGTCTGTTCTAACATAATCCAGTGGCGGATTTAGGCATAGGCGACATGGGCAGCCGCCCAGGGTGGCATCTTGTCGGGGAAGGCACGGTGCTCCCGCACAAAAACATTTGGAATGGTGAAATTTGCGCGATCGATTTTCTATCGCTCATTTGCACGTCACGTCAATGATATCATGTCACCGTGTGGGACTGTGGGTCAATTAACCTTGTCGGAGTGGGCGCCCTGATTGTAGTTTGTGAGCTAGGCAGGCTACTGCCTGGGAAGGTCTCCCACTCAGAAGTACAAGATGGGGAGGGGGGTAGGTTGACCTCAGGTCTCCCCACTGGAAGCCCGAGGTAGGGGGAGCGGGGGAATGTATCAAATAGCGTACCTCTAACTTTGTACAGTACTAATGCAATTAGTAAAATCACTCACACTATGAAATGCTACCAAATAAACCACAATTCATTCATAATACTGTGAATATATAGATTCACAGACATATTGCTGCATTTTTTTCTGGTTTGTGCGAAATCGTTAAGAATAATATAAAACCAGTCTGCACACCACCAAGGTGAATTAGTTTAGTCATGACTCTTGGTTGACAGTGTTGGGGGATGGGTAATGTATTGATGCTCGAGTGCCAAATCAACACAAATTTGTTTCTATTTGTCTTTGTTACTTTTTTTTTATATAGTCTTATTTATATATTTATATAGTTTTAAATGTTATGATTATTTATTTGTGTTGTTTCAAATGTCTGAATAAAAATGACAGTTAGTGCAGAGGGGTGGTTCGCCCAGGGAGCCATACAAGCTAGAACTGCCACTCATAACATACACACGAGACAACAATCCACAACAAGCATTATGAAGAAATGTATGGAGTAACATACATTTTATCAAATAGATTACGTTTTATAGTTCAAAGACTCATATTTTATTTTCTGAGTCACATTCTTGCTGTCCATTTTTAAACATGGAGTAGCATATACAGTGGGGAGAACAAGTATTTGATACACCGCCGATTTTGCAGGTTTTCCCACTTACAAAGCATGTAGAGGTCTGTATTTTTTTTATCATAGGTACTCTTCAACTGTGAGAGACGGAATCTAAAACAAAAATCCAGAAAATCACATTGTATGATTTTTAAGTAATCCATTTGCATTTTATTGCATGACATACAGTGCCTTGCGAAAGTATTCGGCCCCCTTGAACTTTGCGACCTTTTGCCACATTTCAGGATTCAAACATAAATATATAAAACTGTATTTTTTTGTGAAGAATCAACAACAAAGTGGGACACAATCATGAAGTGGAACGACATTTATTGGATATTTCAAACTTTTAACAAATCAAAAACGGAAAAATTGGGCGTGCAAAATTATTCAGCCCCCTTAAGTTACTTAATACTTTGTAGCGCCACCTTTTGCTGCGATTACAGCTGTAAGTCGCTTGGGGTATGTCTCTATCAGTTTTGCACATCGAGAGACTGAATTTTTTTCCCATTCCTCCTTGCAAAACAGCTCGAGCTCAGTGAGGTTGGATGGAGAGCATTTGTGAACAGCAGTTTTCAGTTCTTTCCATAGATTCTCGATTGGATTCAGGTCTGGACTTTGACAGTTTTATATCTTTATGTTTGAAGCCTGAAATGTGGCAAAAGGTCGCTAAGTTCAAGGGGGCCGAATACTTTCGCAAGGCACTGTAAGTATTTGATCACCTACCAACCAGTAAGAATTCCATCTCTCACAGACCTATTAGTTTTTCTTTAAGAAGCCCTCCTGTTCTCCACTCATTACCTGTATAAAAGACACCTGTCCACACACTCAATCAAATAGACTCCAACCTCTCCACAATGGCCAAGACCAGAGAGCTGTGTAAGGACATCAGGGATAAAATTGTAGACCTGCACAAGGCTGGGATGGGCTACAGGACAATAGGCAAACAGCTTGGTGAGAAGGCAACAACTGTTTGTGCAATTATTAGAAAATGGAAGAAGTTCAAGATGACGGTCAATCACCCTTGGTCTGGGGCTCCATGCAAGATCTCACCTCGTGGGGCATCAATGATGATGAGGAAGGTGAGGGATCAGCCCAGAACTACACGGCAGGACCTGGTTAATGACCTGGAGAGAGCTGGGACCACAATCTCAAAGAGAACCATTAGTAACACACTACGCCGTCATGGAGTAAAATCCTGCAGCGCACGCAAGGTCCCCCTGCTCAAGCCAGCGCATGTCCAGGCCCGTCTGAAGTTTGCCAATGACCATCTGGATGATCCAGAGGAGGAATGGGAGAAGGAAGGTCATGTGGTCTGAGACAAAAATAGAGCACTCGCCGTTTTTGGAGGAAGAAGAAGGATGAGTACAACCTCAAGAACATCATCTCAACCATGAAGCATGGAGGGGGAAACATCATTCTTTGGGGATGCTATTCTGCAAAGGGGACAGGACGACTGCACCGTATTGAGGGGAGGATGGATGGGGCCATGTATCGCGAGATCTTGGCCAACAACCTCCTTCCCTCAGTAAGAGCATTGAAGATGGGTTGTGGCTGGGTCTTCCAGCATGACAACAACCCGAAACACACAACCAGGGCAACTAAGCAGTTGCTCTGTAAGAAGCATCTCAAGGTCCTGGAGTGGCCAGGTCAGTCTCCAGACCTGAACCCAATAGAAAATCTTTGGAGGGAGATGAAAGTCCGTATTGCCCAGCGACAGCCCCAAAACCTGAAGGATATGGAGAATGTCTGTATGGAGGAGTGGGCCAAAATCCCTGCTGCAGTGTGTGCAAACCTGGTCAAGAACTACAGGAAACGTATGATCTCTGAAATTGCAAACAAAGGTTTCTGTAGCAAATATTAAGTTCTGCTTTTCTGATGTATCAAATACTTATGTCATGCAATAAAATGCTAATTTAATTACTTAATCACACAATGTGATTTTATGGAATTTTGTTTTAGATTCCGCCTCTCACAGTTAAAGTGTACCTGTAAAATACACGCATTTACCATATAACACACTGCGATGGTGTAGCTCAGCGGTTACTTTGAACGCTTTCTCTATCAGAAACAACCTCTGCAAAGGGGTTCTACCTCTGCAAAGGGGTAGAACCCCTTCTACCTCTGCAAAGGGGTTCGAACCACAGGCGCTGTCCAGTGTTTTGCCAGTCATTTTTTCATCACTGTAGCGAACCTTTGAATTTTTTGAGTGGGAAAATAAAGTCTACAACAAAACAAGACAGAGTTACGGTGCATGCTGGGGTCATTTGTTTGGGAATTTAGATTCACTTTCACATAATTGTCTATGACACAAAATTGTGAAACAGTGAACCCCTTCGGCCAAAATAACTTCTAATGTAGGCTACTTGCTCACCGTCCCAGATTCAGGATCGGTTATATATTGTGTCTCCTTCTGATTTATACCAGGGGTGTGGTTAGAATGCTGATCCAAGATCTGCATGTGTATCAAGTGTATCAAATACTTGTTCTCCGAACTGTACAATGTATTGAAACAGGATGTTGACGACATCGCGGGTTATGTATAATACACGCATTTACCATATAACGTACTGTTAAAGGAATTAAATTGCTCTATGTTTTAATATCCAATTAAAATTAAACACTGTCTATTCATAAGGATTTGTAATTCCCTTATTTTATAATGATAGACAGAGCCCAGTCTTAAAGTCAGACAGCAGAGTTTATTCAAGAGAGTACTGAGTACTTACACATTTTACCACAGGTTATAAACTGAATGACGTCACCGTTTTCTAAATGTTCCGTCTCTTCTTGACATTGGTAGAAAGGCTCTATAGCTCTCAAGCCTTCCCTCCTCGCCTAGAGTCAAGGTCAGCCAGTGTAGATAAGCATTCCAGTCAGTCTGGAGATATAGTTCATTCATTTGTACCAAGGAACAGACCGTCATTGTTCTACTCTTGACCACATTCACCACATTATATTCAGTACTGGGATCAAGAAAGAAAATGAATACATGTACAGTAACATAATAGTATTCTGATTAGTACATATACAGTAACATAATAGTGTATTCTGACTCGTCAGGCCTGATTGAAATGTATACATAATTAGTCATTATAGGTAAAAATTCCCTTAACACATATTCCTCTGGTGTAGCTTAGTGGTTACTTCGAACAATTTCTACCCCTGCAAAGGGGTTTGAACCACGGGCGCTGTCCAGTGTTTTGCCAGCCACTTTTTCATCACTGTAGTGAACCTTTGATTTTTTTGAGTGGGAAAATAAAGTCTACAACAAAACAAGACAGAGTTTCGGTGCATGCATTTTTGATTTTTTACGTGTTATTTCTTACATTGGTACCCCAGGTCATCTTAGGTTTCATTACATACAGTCAAGAAGAACTACTGAATATAAGAGCAGCGTCAACTCACCATCAGTACGTCCAAGAATATGACTTTCACGAAGCGGATCCTGTGTTCTGTCTTTCACCCAGGACAACGGAATGGATCCCAGCCGGCGACCCAAAAAACGACTTCGTAAAAGAGGGAAACGAAGCGGTCTTCTGGTCAGACTCCGGAGACGGGCACATCGTGCACCACTCCCTAGTATACTTCTCACCAATGTCCAGTCTCTTGACAACAAGGTTGATGAAATCCGAGCAAGGGTAGCATTCCAGAGGGACATCAGAGACTGTAACGTTCTTTGCTTCACGGAAACATGGCTCACTGGAGAGACGCTATCGGAGTCGGTGCAGCCAGCTGGTTTCTCCATGCATCGCGCAGACAGAAACAAACATCTTTCTGGTAAGAAGAGGGGCGGGGGCGTATGCCTTATGGCTAACGAGACGTGGTGTGATCACAAAAACATACAGGAACTCAAATCCTTCTGTTCACCTGATTTAGAATTCCTCACAATCAAATGTCGACAGCATTATCTACCATGGGAATTCTCTTCGATTATAATCACAGCCGTATATATTCCCCCCCAAGCAGACACATCGATGGCTCTGAACAAACTTTATTTGACTCTTTGCAAACTGGAATCCATACATCCTGAGGCTGCATTCATTGTAGCTGGGGATTTTAACAAGGCTAATCTGAAAACAAGACTCCCTAAATTGTATCAGCATATCGATTGCGCATCCAGGGCTGGCAAACCTTGGATCATTGCTATTCTAACTTCCACAATGCATATAAGGCCCTGCCCCGCCCTCCTTTCGGAAAAGCTGACCACAACTCCATTTTGTTGATCCCTGCCTACGGACAGAAACTAAAACAAGAAGCTCCCATGCTGAGGTCTGTCCAACGCTGGTCCGACCAAGCTGATTCCACACTTTAAGACTGCTTCCATCACGTGGACTGGGATATGTTTCGTATTGCGTCAGACAACAACATTGACGAATACGCTGATTCGGTGTGCGAGTTCATTAGAACGTGCATTGAAGATGTCGTTCCCATAGCAACGATTAAAACGTTCCCAAACCAGAAACCGTGGATTGATGGCAGCATTTGCGTGAAACTGAAAGCGCGAACCATTGCTTTTAATCAGGGCAAGGTGACCGGAAACATGACCGAACACAAACAGTGTAGCTATTCCCTCCGCAAGGCAATCAAACAAGCTAAGCGTCAGTATAGAGACAAAGTAGAATCTCAATTTAACGGCTCAGACACAAGAGGTATGTGGCAGGGTCTACAGTCAATCACGGATTACAAAAAGAAAACCAGCCCCGTCACGGACCAGGATGTCTTGCTCCCAGGCAGACTAAATAACTTTTTCCCCGCTTTGAGGACAATACAGTGCCACTGACACGGCCTGCAACGAAAACATGCAGACTCTCCTTCACTGCAGCCTGAGGTGAGTAAAAAATTTAAACGTGTTAACCCTCGCAAGGCTGCAGGCCCAGACGGCATCCCCAGCCGCGCCCTCAGAGCATGCGCAGATCAGCTGGCTGGTGTGTTTACGGACATATTCAATCAATCCCTATCCCAGTCTGCTGTCCCACATGCTTCAAGAGGGCCACCATTGTTCCTGCTCCCAAGAAAGCTAAGGTAACTGAGCTAAACGACTACCGCCCCGTAGCACTCACTTCCATCATCATGAAGTGCTTTGAGAGACTAGTCAAGGACCATATCACCTCCACCCTACCTGACACCCTAGACCCACTCCAATTTGCTTACCGCCCAAATAGGTCCACAGACGATGCAATCTCAACCACACTGCACAGTGCCCTAACCGATCTGGACAAGAGGAATACCTATGTGAGAATGCTGTTCATCGACTACAGCTCGGCATTTAACACCATAGTACCCTCCATGCTCGTCATCAAGCTCAAGACCCTGGGTCTCGACCCCGCCCTGTGCAACTCTGTACTGGACTTCCTGACGGGCTGCCCCCAGGTGGTGAGGGTAGGCAACAATATCTCCAGTCCGCTGATCCTCAACACTGGGGCCCCACATGGGTGCATTCTGAGCCCTCTCCTGTACTCCCTGTTCACCCACGACTGTATGGCCACACACGCCTCCAACTCAATCATCAAGTTTGCGGACGACACAACAGTGGTAGGCTTGATTACCAACAACGACGAGACGGCCTACAGGGAGGAGGTGAGGGCCCTCGGAGTGTGGTGTCAGGAAAATAACCTCACACTCAACATCAACAAAACTAAGGAGATGATTGTGGACTTCAGGAAACAGCAGAGGGAACACCCCCCTATCCACATCGATGGAACAGTAGTGGAGAGGGGAGTAAGTTTTAAGTTCCTCGGCATACACATCACAGACAAACTGAATTGGTCCACCCACACAGACAGCATCGTGAAGAAGGCGCAGCAGCGCCTCTTCAACCTCAGGAGGCTGAAGAAATTTGGCTTGTCACCAAAAGCATTCACAAACTTCTACAGATGCACAATCGAGAGCATCCTGGCGGACTGTATCACCGCTGGTACGGCAACTGCTCCTCCCACAACCGTAAGGCTCTTCAGAGGGTAGTGAGGTCTGCACAACGCATCACCGGGGGCAAACTACCTGCCCTCCAGGACACCTACACCACCCGATGTTACAGGAAGGCCATAAAGATCATCAAGGACAACAACCACCCGAGCCACTGCCTGTTCACCCCGCTATCATCCAGAAGGTGAGATCAGTACAGGTGCATCAAAGCTGAGACCGAGAGACTGAAAAACAGCTTCTATCTCAAGGCAATCAGACTGTTAAACAGCCACCACTAACATTGAGTGGCTGCTGCCAACACACTGACTCAACTCCAGCCACTTTAATAATGGGAATTGATGGGAAATTATGTAAAATATATCACTAGCCACTTTAAACAATGCTACCTAATATAATGTTTACATACCCTACATTATTCATCTCATATGTATACGCAGTAGCGTGCCGTGGTTCTGGGGCCTGGGCCTTCAGTGAAGTCCTACACAGTCCCACCCGAATTAATCCACCTCTTATTACCATCATTATGATGCCATGGCTCTAGACACCATATATTTAGACAGAAATGCAGTATAACCAGGCGTTGCGTCACCTTGAAATTGACATTTTTATTCAGAGAATTGCAGGGGAAGAGTACAATACCTTTTCATTGTGCAGCTTCGTTGCCCTGCGCGCTTGTTCGTTGAGCTGTAGATCCACTTGGGTGTCCCCAAAAGTTTTCAAAAGTACCATTGTTTGTAAGTGCCCAGCCGTACTTTGGTGTCTCATTGCTGCCTTGGTTAGACAACTCAGGTTTGCAAAGCCAGTGTGGCTCCTAACACCAAATCGATCACTTGCAAATAATAGGCATTCCCAGCAGTACAGTTTGCAGTGCTTCTCGGAGCCTGTCTTTGTAGCGTCGGCGTCTACCTCTCCTGACAATGTCTAACTTATCTTGAAAAGTTTGTCTTGAGAATGGCGTTATAATTATATCCTCGACCAAATCGATATCTTCTCCTTTCTCCATTGTGGGTTAAAAAAACAGCTTAGTAGTACGCAAATTACTTTGTTTATCAATTTCAGTTTCCTAGTACTGAGACCTGCCCACATAGGTCCTGCCTCTCAATATTGGTCATCCAATCAAAAGACGTGCAGGCACTATGCCTGCTAGCTGGCTCCTATGTAACACTGGAGCCAGCCAGCAGGCGTACAATAGCCAACTCTAAAGCTGATTGGTTGACACTAAATTTTAAGTTCCATTCACTTTAAGCTACAAGCGCCCACACTGTTGATTCTGAAGGCCTGAGGGCAGATTTTAGACCCCTGGCAACACATGATGGCTGAATATGATTGGATAAAATATCTAATATCTAACATAAAGACCAGCCCTCCAAATCTCAACCTGGGGCTGGAAGCAGTGCAACCAAGAGGAACGCTATGAAATGAAGAGTGTAACTCTTACTCTGGGGAATAATTTTATACATATTTGTGGGAAAATATATTTAAAAAATATATATATTCTGATGATGTTTAGGCCAGCAGAGAAGGCCTTGCTGGCCCTGACGGCCCACCACTGTGTATACGTATATACTGTACTCTATATCATCTACTGCATCTTTATGTAATACATGTATCACTACCCACTTCAACTATGCCACTTTGTTTACATACTCAAATCAAATCAAATCAAATTTATTTATATAGCCCTTTGTACATCAGCTGATATCTCAAAGTGCTGTACAGAAACCCAGCCTAAAACCCCAAACAGCAAGCAATGCAGGTGTAGAAGCACGGTGGTTAGGAAAAACTCCCTAGAAAGGCTAAAACCTAGGAAGAAACCATTAGAGGAACCAGGCTATGTGGGGTGGCCAGTCCTCTTCTGGCTGTGCCGGGTAGAGATTATAACAGAACATGGCCAAGATGTTCAAATGTTCATAAATGACCAGCATGGTCAAATAATAATAAGGCAGAACAGTTGAAACTGGAGCAGCAGCACAGCCAGGTGGACTGTGGACAGCAAGGAGTCATCATGTCAGGTAGTCCTGGGGCATGGTCCTAGGGCTCAGGTCCTCCGAAAGAGAGAAAGAAAGAGAATTAGAGAGAGCATATGTGGGGTGGCCAGTCCTCTTCTGGCTGTGCCGGGTGGAGATTATAACAGAACATGGCCAGGATGTTCAAATGTTCATAAATGACCAGCATGGTTGAATAATAATAAGGTAGAACAGTTGAAACTGGAGCAGCAGCATGGCCAGGTGGACTGGGGACAACAAGGAGTCATCATATCAGGTAGTCCTGGGGCATGGTCCTAGGGCTCAGGTCCTTCGAGAGAGAGAAGGAGAGAATTAGAGAACGCACACATAGATTCACACAGGACACCGAATTGGACAGGAGAAGTACTCCAGATATAACAAACTGACCCCAGCCCCCCGACACATAAACTACTGCAGCATAAATACTGGAGGCTGAGACAGGAGGGGTCAGGAGACACTGTGGCCCCATCCGAGGACACCCCCGGACAGGGCCAAAAAGGAAGGATATAACCCCACCCACTTTGCCAAAGCACAGCCCCCACACCACTACAGGGATATCTTCAACCACCAACTTACCATCCTGAGACAAAGCTGAGTATAGCCCGCAAAGATCTCCGCCATGGCACAACCCAAGGGGGGTGCCAACCCAGACAGGATGACCACATCAGTGAATCAACCCACTCAGGTGATGCACCCCCTCCAGGGACGGCATGAGAGAGCCCCAGTAAGCCAGTGACTCAGCCCCTGTAATAGGGTTAGAGGCAGAGAATCCCAGTGGAAAGAGGGGAACCGGCCAGGCAGAGACAGCAAGGGTGGTTCGTTGCTCCAGAGCCTTTCCGTTCACCTTCCCACTCCTGGGCCAGACTCCACTCAATCATATGACCCACTGAAGAGATGAGTCTTCAATAAAGACTTAAAGGTTGAGACCGAGTTTGCGTCTCTGACATGGGTAGGCAGACCGTTCCATAAAAATGGAGCTCTATAGGAGAAAGCCCTGCCTCCAGCTGTTTGCTTAGAAATTCTAGGGACAATTAGGAGGCCTGCGTCTTGTGACCGTAGCGTACGTGTAGGTATGTACGGCAGGACCAAATCAGAGAGATAGGTAGGAGCAAGCCCATGTAATGCTTTGTAGGTTAGCAGTAAAACCTTGAAATCAGCCCTTGCTTTGACAGGAAGCCAGTGTAGGGACTCATCTCATATGTATATACTGTACTCGATACCATCTACTGTATCTTGCCTATGCTGCTCTGTACCATCACTCATTCATATATCTTTATGTACATATTCTTTATCCCCTTACACTTGTGTGTATAAGACAGTAGTTTTGGAATTGTTAGTTAGATTACTTGTTGGTTATTACTGCATTGTCGCGCATCAGCTAACGCATCATCTTTTAGTCTGTTCTCTTTCTGTGGTGTAAAGCCACCATGGATAAGGCAGATTTAGGCAGATGAAATCATTCATATTCCAAAAAAAGAGAATAAGGACACATATGGAAAATCTATTTCAATACTCCCAACTCACGAGGAAAATTTAAGGGGGGGGGGCGGGTGGAACAAACAAACAAGGAAATATACATTTTTTCAACAACTAAGATGGCGGCACGAGTAAAAACAGAGGTATGAGCTGGATGCACAAGCATTTCGCTACACTCACATTAACATCTGCTAACCATGTGTATGTGACAAATAAAATTTGATTTGATTTGATTTGCAGGCGTTATTCGTTTAGGAATTTAAATTAACTTTCACATAATTGTCTATGATACAAAATTGTGGAAATTTCCTCTATTTACCAAATGATGAGGGAGCAAACCACACACACAAGTCAGAGTTAGTTATCAAAGTCCATCTTTAATTATATGAGCTCTATCACAACCCTGTGATTCTCAGATCAATTCAGTGTCCATCAATGAATTCTCTGAGAGTCCCTTCTACATTGAAACTGAGATCATTTAATAGCAAAAATCCAACCCCCTAGACGACATGACAAACCACAGGTCTTAGGAACTTACACAAAGAAAGACTTTACTTTAGAGAGGAGTATCCCCTAGCCAGACAGAGTTGGCTATAAATTATCGTTCAGTTCCTAAACAAAGCTCTTATTTCATACAAAATGGTACCAAGACATTACCCCCACCCTATGATATATATATCAAATTGTCATTCAGATACAACCAATTCGAAATACAAACAATCCTGGACAAGCTCACGGAGAGGAGAGTGAGGCTATAGGTTAAGATAGAGGCAACAGAGAGGGAGCATAGAATGATTCCAGACACTGCCTTCCTCCTCTCCCCGATGGGAAAAGTAGGGAGTGACTGGCACACAGACACAGTGGAGCAAAAGATATGTTAACACATGATGACACCTTGACCTCTCCCCTCTCTGCGGCCCAAGCAACTTAGTCCTGAGAGAGAACAGATAATTGCCAATGGCCACCACTATAGTACAACAAAATACATTCTTATGAGAAATAACTCATAAGCATATCATGAAAATAAAACATCCTATCTATGTTACCCAACTAATTCTGATTATTCCCCAACAACAGTGAACCCCTTCGGCCAAAATAACTTCTAATGTAGGCTACTTGCCCATGGTCCCAGATTCAGGATCGGTTATATATTGTGTCTCCTTCTGATTTATACCAGGGGTGTGGTTAGAATGCTGATCCAAGATCTGCATGTGTATCAAGTGTTTCAAAAACTTGTTCTCCACACTGTACATTGTATTGAAACAGGATGTTGACGACATCGCGGTTTATGTATAAAACACGCATTTACCATATAAAATACTGAGCTGGTGTAGCTCAGTGTTTACTTCGAAAACTTTCTCTATTAGAAATGTTCTTTCCCTCTGCAAAGGGGTTCGAACCACGGGCGCTGTCCAGTGTTTGCCAGTCACTTTTGCATCACTGGAGCGAACCTTTGATAATTTTGAGTGGGAAAACAAAGACGACAACAAAACAAGACAGAGTTACGGTGCATGCAGGAGTCATTTGTTTGGGAATTTAGATTAACTTTCACATAATTGTCTATGATACAAAATTGTGAAACAGTGAACCCCTTTGGCCAAAATAACTTCTAATGTCAGCTACTTGCCCACGGTTCCAGATTCAGGATCGGTTATATATTGTGTCTCCTTCTGATTTATACCGGGGGTGTGGTTAGAATGCTGATCCAAGATCTGCATGTGTATCAAGTGTTTCAAATACTTGTTCTCCACACTGTACAATGTATTGAAACAGGATGTTGACGACATCGCGGTTTATGTATAAAACACGCATTTACCATATAACATACTGCGCTGGTGTAGTTCAGTGGTTACTTTGAAAAATTTCTTATCAGAAATGTTCTTTCACTCTGCAAAGGGGTTCGAACCACGGCGCTGTCCAGTGTTTTGCCAGTCATTTTTCCATCACTGAGCAGAACCTTTGATAATTTTGAGTGGGAAAATAAAGACTACAACAAAACAAGACAGAGTTACGGTGCATGCAGGAGTCATTTGTTTGGGAATTTAGATTAACTTTCACATAATTGTCTATGATACAAAATTGTGAAACAGTGAACCCCTTTGGCCAAAAAACTTCTAATGTAGTCTACTTGCCCATGGTTCCAGATTCAGGATCGGTTATATATTGTGTCTCCTTCTGATTTATACCAGGGGTGTGGTTAGAATGCTGATCCAAGATCTGCATGTGTATCAAGTGTTTCAAATACTTGTTCTCCACAATGTATTGAAACAGGATGTTGACGACATCGCGGTTTATGTATAAAACACGCATTTACCATATAACATACTGCGCTGGTGTAGCTCAGTGGTTACTTCGAAAACTTTCATTGTCAGAAATGTTCTTTACCTCTGCAAAGGGGTTCGAACCACGGGCGCTGTCCAGTGTTTTGCCAGTCACTTCTGCATCACTGAGAGCTAACCTTTGATAATTTTGAGTGGGAAAATAAAGACTACAACAGAACAAGACAGAGTTACGGTGCATGCAGGAGTCATTTGTTTGGGAATTTAGATTAACTTTCACATAATTGTCTATGATACAAAATTGTGAAACAGTGAACCCCTTTGGCCAAAAAAACTTCTAATGTAGGCTACTTGCCCATGGTCCCAGATTCAGGATCGGTTATATATTGTGTCTCCTTCTGATTTATACCAGGGGTGTGGTTAGAATGCTGATCCAAGATCTGCATGTGTATCAAGTGTTTCAAATACTTGTTCTCCACACTGTACAATGTATTGAAACAGGATGTTGCCGACATCACGGTTATGTATAATACACGCATTTACCATATAACATACTGCGCTGGTGTAGCTCAGTGGTTACTACGAAAAGTTTCTCTATTAGAAATGTTCTTTCCCTCTGCAAAGGGGTTCGAACCACGGGCGCTGTCCAGTGTTTTGCCAGTCACTTTATCATCGCTGTTGCGAACCTTAGATTATTTGGAGTGGGAAAATAAAGACTACAACTAAACAAGACAGAGTTACGGTGCATGCAGGAGTCATTTGTTTGGGAATTTAGATTAACTTTCACATAATTGTCTATGATACAAAATTGTGAAACAGTGAACCCCTTTGGCCAAAATAACTTCGAATGTAGGCTACTTGCCCAAGGTTCCAGATTCAGGATCGGTTATATATTGTGTCTCCTTCTGATGTATACCAGGGGTGTGGTTAGAATGCTGATCCAAGATCTGCATGTGTATCAAGTGTTTCAAATACTTGTTCTCCACACTGTACAATGTATTGAAACAGGCTGTTGCCGACATCACGGTTTATGTATAATACATGCATTTACCATATAACATACTGCGCTGGTGTAGCTCAGTGGTTACTACGAAAAGTTTCTCTATTAGAAATGTTCTTTCCCTCTGCAAAGGGGTTCGAACCACGGGCGCTGTCCAGTGTTTTGCCAGTCACTTTTGCATCACTGGAGCGAACCTTTGATAATTTTGAGTGGGAAAATAAAGACTACAACAAAACAAGACAGAGTTACGGTGCATGCAGGAGTCATTTGTTTGGGAATTTAGATTAACTTTCACATAATTGTCTATGATACAAAATTGTGAAACAGTGAACCCCTTTGGCCAAAAAAACTTCTAATGTAGGCTACTTGCCCATGGTCGCAGATTCAGGATCGGTTATATATTGTGTCTCCTTCTGATTTATACCAGGGATGTGGTTAGAATGCTGATCCAAGATCTGCATGTGTATCAAGTGTTTCAAATACTTGTTCTCCACACTGTACAATGTATTGAAACAGGATGTTGCCGACATCGCGGTTTATGTATAATACACGCATTTACAAAGTAACATACTGCGCTGGTGTAGCTCAGTGGTTACTTCGAAAAATTTCTCTATCAGAAATGTTATTTCACTCTGCAAAGGGGTTCGAACCACGAGCACTGTCCAGTGTTTTGCCAGTCACTTTATCATCGCTGTTGCGAACCTTAGATTATTTGGAGTGGGAAAATAAAGACTACAACTAAACAAGACAGAGTTACGGTGCATGCAGGAGTCATTTGTTTGGGAATTTAGATTAACTTTCACATAATTGTCTATGATACAAAATTGTGAAACAGTGAACCCCTTTGGCCAAAATAACTTCGAATGTAGGCTACTTGCCCAAGGTTCCAGATTCAGGATCGGTTATATATTGTGTCTCCTTCTGATGTATACCAGGGGTGTGGTTAGAATGCTGATCCAAGATCTGCATGTGTATCAAGTGTTTCAAATACTTGTTCTCCACACTGTACAATGTATTGAAACAGGCTGTTGCCGACATCACGGTTTATGTATAATACATGCATTTACCATATAACATACTGCGCTGGTTTAGCTCAGTGGTTACTACGAAAACTTTCTCTATTAGAAATGTTCTTTCCCTCTGCAAAGGGGTTCGAACCACGGGCGCTGTCCAGTGTTTTGCCAGTCATTTTGCATCACTGGAGCGAACCTTTGATAATTTTGAGTGGGAAAATAAAGACTACAACAAAACAAGACAGAGTTACGGTGCATGCAGGAGTCATTTGTTTGGGAATTTAGATTAACTTTTACATAATTGTCTATGATACAAAATTGTGAAACAGTGAACCCCTTTGGCCAAAATAACTTCGAATGTAGTCTACTTGCCCACGGTCCCAGTTTCAGGATCGGTTATATATTGTGTCTCCTTCTGATTTATACCAGGGGTGTGGTTAGAATGCTGATCCAAGATCTGCATGTGTATCAAGTGTTTCAAATACTTGTTCTCCACACTGTACAATGTATTGAAAAAGGATGTTGCCGACATCACGGTTATGTATAATACACGCATTTACCATATAACATACTGCGCTGGTGTAGCTCAGTGGTTACTTCGAAAAGTTTCTTTATCAGAAATGTTCTTTTCCTCTGCAAAGGGGTTCGAACTACGGGCGCTGTCCAGTGTTTTGCCAGTCACTTTTGCATCACTGGAGCAGACCTTTGATAATTTTGAGTGGGAAAATAAAGACTACAACTAAACAAGACAGAGTTACGGTGCATGCAGGAGTCATTTGTTTGGGAATTTAGATTAACTTTCACATAATTGTCTATGATACAAAATTGTGAAACAGTGAACCCCTTTGGCCAAAATAACTTCGAATGTAGGCTACTTGCCCAAGGTTCCAGATTCAGGATCGGTTATATATTGTGTCTCCTTCTGATTTATACCAGGGGTGTGGTTAGAATGCTGATCCAAGATCTGCATGTGTATCAAGTGTTTCAAATACTTGTTCTCCACACTGTACAATGTATTGAAACAGGATGTTGCCGACATCACGGTTTATGTATAATACATGCATTTACCATATAACATACTGCGCTGGTGTAGCTCAGTGGTTACTTTGAAAACTTTCTCTATTAGAAATGTTCTTTCCCTCTGCAAAGGGTTCGAACCACGGGTGCTGTCCAGTGTTTTGCCAGTCACTTTTGCATCACTGGAGCGAACCTTTGATAATTTTGAGTGGGAAAATAAAGACTACAACAAAACAAGACAGAGTTACGGTGCATGCAGGAGTTATTTGTTTGGGAATTTAGATTAACTTTCACATAATTGTCTATGATACAAAATTGTGAAACAGTGAACCCCTTTGGCCAAAATAACTTCGAATGTAGTCTACTTGCCCACGGTTCCAGTTTCAGGATCGGTTATATATTGTGTCTCCTTCTGATTTATACCAGGGATGTGGTTAGAATGCTGATCCAAGATCTGCATGTGTATCAAGTGTTTCAAATACTTGTTCTCCACACTGTACAATGTATTGAAAAAGGATGTTGCCGACATCACGGTTATGTATAATACACGCATTTACCATATAACATACTGCGCTGGTGTAGCTCAGTGGTTACTTCGAAAAGTTTCTTTATCAGAAATGTTCTTTTCCTCTGCAAAGGGGTTCGAACTACGGGCGCTGTCCAGTGTTTTGCCAGTCACTTTTGCATCACTGGAGCAGACCTTTGATAATTTTGAGTGGGAAAATAAAGACTACAACAAAACAAGACAGAGTTACGGTGCATGCAGGAGTCATTTGTTTGGGAATTTAGATTAACTTTCACATAATTGTCTATGATACAAAATTGTGAAACAGTGAACCCCTTTGGCCAAAATAACTTCTAATGTAGTCTACTTGCCCACGGTTCCAGTTTCAGGATCGGTTATATATTGTGTCTCCTTCTGATTTATACCAGGGATGTGGTTAGAATGCTGATCCAAGATCTGCATGTGTATCAAGTGTTTCAAATACTTGTTCTCCACACTGTACAATGTATTGAAACAGGATGTTGCCGACATCACGGTTTATGTATAAAACACGCATTTACAAAGTAACATACTGCGCTGGTGTAGCTCAGTGGTTACTTCGAAAAATTTCTCTATCAGAAATGTTCTTTCACTCTGCAAAGGGGTTCGAACCACGAGCACTGTCCAGTGTTTTGCCAGTCACTTTATCATCGCTGTTGCGAACCTTAGATTATTTGGAGTGGGAAAATAAAGACTACAACAAAACAAGACAGAGTTACGGTGCATGCAGGAGTCATTTGTTTGGGAATTTAGATTAACTTTCACATAATTTTCTATGATACAAAATTGTGAAACAGTGAACCCCTATGGCCAAAATAACTTCGAATGTAGTCTACTTGCCCATGGTCCCAGATTCAGGATCGGTTATATATTGTGTCTCCTTCTGATTTATACCAGGGGTGTGGTTAGAATGCTGATCCAAGATCTGCATGTGTATCAAGTGTTTCAAAAACTTGTTCTCCACACTGTACATTGTATTGAAACAGGATGTTGACGACATCGCGGTTTATGTATAAAACACGCATTTACCATATAAAATACTGAGCTGGTGTAGCTCAGTGTTTACTTCGAAAACTTTCTCTATTAGAAATGTTCTTTCCCTCTGCAAAGGGGTTCGAACCACGGGCGCTGTCCAGTGTTTGCCAGTCACTTTTGCATCACTGGAGCGAACCTTTGATCATTTTGAGTGGGAAAACAAAGACGACAACAAAACAAGACAGAGTTACGGTGCATGCAGGAGTCATTTGTTTGGGAATTTAGATAATAATAATAATAATATATCCCATTTAGCAGACGCTTTTGTCCAAAACAAGTCGGCTGGGGCCACTACTTTTACATATGGGTGAACCAAGCGCCATGCTCTACCGACTGAGCCACACAGGCCACACAGGACCCCTAACTTTCACATAATTGTCTATGATACAAAATTGTGAAACAGTGAACCCCTTTGGCCAAAATAACTTCTAATGTCAGCTACTTGCCCACGGTTCCAGATTCAGGATCGGTTATATATTGTGTCTCCTTCTGATTTATACCGGGGGTGTGGTTAGAATGCTGATCCAAGATCTGCATGTGTATCAAGTGTTTCAAATACTTGTTCTCCACACTGTACAATGTATTGAAACAGGATGTTGACGACATCGCGGTTTATGTATAAAACACGCATTTACCATATAACATACTGCGCTGGTGTAGTTCAGTGGTTACTTTGAAAAATTTCTCTATCAGAAATGTTCTTTCACTCTGCAAAGGGGTTCGAACCACGTGCGCTGCCCAGTGTTTTGCCAGTCATTTTTCCATTACTGTTGCGAACCTTTGATAATTTTGAGTGGGAAAATAAAGACTACAACAAAACAAGACAGAGTTACGGTGCATGCAGGAGTCATTTGTTTGGGAATTTAGATTAACTTTCACATAATTGTCTATGATACAAAATTGTGAAACAGTGAACCCCTTTGGCCAAAATAACTTCAAATGTAGTCTACTTGCCCACGGTTCCAGTTTCAGGATCGGTTATATATTGTGTCTCCTTCTGATTTATACCAGGGGTGTGGTTAGAATGCTGATCCAAGATCTGCATGTGTATCAAGTGTTTCAAATACTTGTTCTCCACAATGTATTGAAACAGGATGTTGACTACATCGCGGTTTATGTATAAAACACGCATTTACCATATAACATACTGCGCTGGTGTAGCTCAGTGGTTACTTCGAAAACTTTCATTGTCAGAAATGTTCTTTACCTCTGCAAAGGGGTTCGAACCACGGGCGCTGTCCAGTGTTTTGCCAGTCACTTCTGCATCACTGAGAGCTAACCTTTGATAATTTTGAGTGGGAAAATAAAGACTACAACAGAACAAGACAGAGTTACGGTGCATGCAGGAGTCATTTGTTTGGGAATTTAGATTAACTTTCACATAATTGTCTATGATACAAAATTGTGAAACAGTGAACCCCTTTGGCCAAAAAAACTTCTAATGTAGGCTACTTGCCCATGGTCCCAGATTCAGGATCGGTTATATATTGTGTCTCCTTCTGATTTATACCAGGGGTGTGGTTAGAATGCTGATCCAAGATCTGCATGTGTATCAAGTGTTTCAAATACTTGTTCTCCACACTGTACAATGTATTGAAACAGGATGTTGCCGACATCACGGTTATGTATAATACACGCATTTACCATATAACATACTGCGCTGGTGTAGCTCAGTGGTTACTACGAAAAGTTTCTCTATTAGAAATGTTCTTTCCCTCTGCAAAGGGGTTCGAACCACGGGCGCTGTCCAGTGTTTTGCCAGTCACTTTTGCATCACTGGAGCGAACCTTTGATAATTTTGAGTGGGAAAATAAAGACTACAACAAAACAAGACAGAGTTACGGTGCATGCAGGAGTCATTTGTTTGGGAATTTAGATTAACTTTCACATAATTGTCTATGATACAAAATTGTGAAACAGTGAACCCCTTTGGCCAAAAAAACTTCTAATGTAGGCTACTTGCCCATGGTCGCAGATTCAGGATCGGTTATATATTGTGTCTCCTTCTGATTTATACCAGGGATGTGGTTAGAATGCTGATCCAAGATCTGCATGTGTATCAAGTGTTTCAAATACTTGTTCTCCACACTGTACAATGTATTGAAACAGGATGTTGCCGACATCGCGGTTTATGTATAATACACGCATTTACCATATAACATACTGCGCTGGTGTAGCTCAGTGGTTACTTCGAAAAGTTTCTTTATCAGAAATGTTCTTTTCCTCTGCAAAGGGGTTCGAACTACGGGCGCTGTCCAGTGTTTTGCCAGTCACTTTTGCATCACTGGAGCAGACCTTTGATAATTTTGAGTGGGAAAATAAAGACTACAACTAAACAAGACAGAGTTACGGTGCATGCAGGAGTCATTTGTTTGGGAATTTAGATTAACTTTCACATAATTGTCTATGATACAAAATTGTGAAACAGTGAACCCCTTTGGCCAAAATAACTTCGAATGTAGTCTACTTGCCCATGGTCCCAGATTCAGGATCGGTTATATATTGTGTCTCCTTCTGATGTATACCAGGGGTGTGGTTAGAATGCTGATCCAAGATCTGCATGTGTATCAAGTGTTTCAAATACTTGTTCTCCACACTGTACAATGTATTGAAACAGGATGTTGCCGACATCACGGTTTATGTATAATACATGCATTTACCATATAACGTACTGCGCTGGTGTAGCTCAGTGGTTACTACGAAAACTTTCTCTATTAGAAATGTTCTTTCCCTCTGCAAAGGGGTTCGAACCACGGGTGCTGTCCAGTGTTTTGCCAGTCACTTTTGCATCACTGGAGCGAACCTTTGATAATTTTGAGTGGGAAAATAAAGACTACAACAAAACAAGACAGAGTTACGGTGCATGCAGGAGTTATTTGTTTGGGAATTTAGATTAACTTTCACATAATTGTCTATGATACAAAATTGTGAAACAGTGAACCCCTTTGGCCAAAATAACTTCGAATGTAGTCTACTTGCCCATGGTCCCAGATTCAGGATCGGTTATATATTGTGTCTCCTTCTGATTTATACCAGGGGTGTGGTTAGAATGCTGATCCAAGATCTGCATGTGTATCAAGTGTTTCAAATACTTGTTCTCCACACTGTACAATGTATTGAAAAAGGATGTTGCCGACATCACGGTTATGTATAATACACGCATTTACCATATAACATACTGCGCTGGTGTAGCTCAGTGGTTACTTTGAAAAGTTTCTTTATCAGAAATGTTCTTTTCCTCTGCAAAGGGGTTCGAACTACGGGCGCTGTCCAGTGTTTTGCCAGTCACTTTTGCATCACTGGAGCAGACCTTTGATAATTTTGAGTGGGAAAATAAAGACTACAACAAAACAAGACAGAGTTACGGTGCATGCAGGAGTTATTTGTTTGGGAATTTAGATTAACTTTCACATAATTGTCTATGATACAAAATTGTGAAACAGTGAACCCCTTTGGCCAAAATAACTTCTAATGTAGTCTACTTGCCCATGGTCCCAGATTCAGGATCGGTTATATATTGTGTCTCCTTCTGATTTATACCAGGGATGTGGTTAGAATGCTGATCCAAGATCTGCATGTGTATCAAGTGTTTCAAATACTTGTTCTCCACACTGTACAATGTATTGAAACAGGATGTTGCCGACATCACGGTTTATGTATAAAACACGCATTTACCAAATAACATACTGCGCTGGTGTAGCTCAGTGGTTACTTGAAAACTTTCTCTATCAGAAATGTTCTTTCCTCTGCAAAGGGGTTCGAACCACGAGCACTGTCCAGTGTTTTGCCAGTCACTTTTGCATCACTGGTTGCGAACCTTAGATTATTTTGAGTGGGAAAATAAAGACTACAACAAAACAAGACAGAGTTACGGTGCATGCAGGAGTCATTTGTTTGGGAATTTAGATTAACTTTCACATAATTTTCTATGATACAAAATTGTGAAACAGTGAACCCCTATGGCCAAAATAACTTCTAATGTAGTCTACTTGCCCATGGTCCCAGATTCAGGATCGGTTATATATTGTGTCTCCTTCTGATTTATACCAGGGGTGTGGTTAGAATGCTGATCCAAGATCTGCATGTGTATCAAGTGTTTCAAATACTTGTTCTCCACACTGTACAATGTATTGAAAAAGGATGTTGCCGACATCACGGTTATGTATAATACACGCATTTACCATATAACATACTGCGCTGGTGTAGCTCAGTGGTTACTTCGAAAAATTTCTTTATCAGAAATGTTCTTTTCCTCTGCAAAGGGGTTCGAACTACGGGCGCTGTCCAGTGTTTTGCCAGTCACTTTTGCATCACTGGAGCAGACCTTTGATAATTTTGAGTGGGAAAATAAAGACTACAACTAAACAAGACAGAGTTACGGTGCATGCAGGAGTCATTTGTTTGGGAATTTAGATTAACTTTCACATAATTGTCTATGATACAAAATTGTGAAACAGTGAACCCCTTTGGCCAAAATAACTTCGAATGTAGGCTACTTGCCCAAGGTTCCAGATTCAGGATCGGTTATATATTGTGTCTCCTTCTGATGTATACCAGGGGTGTGGTTAGAATGCTGATCCAAGATCTGCATGTGTATCAAGTGTTTCAAATACTTGTTCTCCACACTGTACAATGTATTGAAACAGGATGTTGCCGACATCACGGTTTATGTATAATACACGCATTTACCATATAACATACTGCGCTGGTGTAGCTCAGTGGTTACTTCGAAAAATTTCTCTATCAGAAATGTTCTTTCACTCTGCAAAGGGGTTCGAACCACGGGCACTGTCCAGTGTTTTGCCAGTCACTTTTGCATCACTGTTGCGAACCTTAGATTATTTTGAGTGGGAAAATAAAGACTACAACAAAACAAGACAGAGTTACGGTGCATGCAGGAGTCATTTGTTTGGGAATTTAGATTAACTTTCACATAATTGTCTATGATACAAAATTGTGAAACAGTGAACCACTTTGGCCAAAATAACTTTGAATGTAGTCTACTTGCCCATGGTCCCAGATTCAGGATCGGTTATATATTGTGTCTCCTTCTGATTTATACCAGGGGTGTGGTTAGAATGCTGATCCAAGATCTGCATGTGTATCAAGTGTTTCAAATACTTGTTCTCCACACTGTACAATGTATTGAAACAGGATGTTGCCGACATCACGGTTTATGTATAATACACGCATTTACCAAATAACATACTGCGCTGGTGTAGCTCAGTGGTTACTTCGAAAAATTTCTCTATCAGAAATGTTCTTTCACTCTGCAAAGGGGTTCGAACCACGGCCGCTGTCCAGTGTTTTGCCAGTCACTTTTTCATCACTGTCGTGAACCTTTGATAATTTTGAGTGGGAAAATAAAGACTACAACAAAACAAGACAGAGTTACGGTGCATGCAGGAGTCATTTGTTTGGGAATTTAGATTAACTTTCACATAATTTTCTATGATACAAAATTGTGAAACAGTGAACCACTATGGCCAAAATAACTTTGAATGTAGTCTACTTGCCCATGGTCCCAGATTCAGGATCGGTTATATATTGTGTCTCCTTCTGATTTATACCAGGGGTGTGGTTAGAATGCTGATCCAAGATCTGCATGTGTATCAAGTGTTTCAAATACTTGTTCTCCACACTGTACAATGTATTGAAACAGGATGTTGCCGACATCACGGTTTATGTATAATACACGCATTTACAAAGTAACATACTGCGCTGGTGTAGCTCAGTGGTTACTTTGAAAAATTTCTCTATCAGAAATGTTCTTTCACTCTGCAAAGGGGTTCGAACCACGAGCACTGTCCAGTGTTTTGCCAGTCACTTTATCATCGCTGTTGCGAACCTTAGATTATTTGGAGTGGGAAAATAAAGACTACAACAAAACAAGACAGAGTTACGGTGCATGCAGGAGTCATTTGTTTGGGAATTTAGATTAACTTTCACATAATTTTCTATGATACAAAATTGTGAAACAGTGAACCACTATGGCCAAAATAACTTTGAATGTAGTCTACTTGCCCATGGTCCCAGATTCAGGATCGGTTATATATTGTGTCTCCTTCTGATTTATACCAGGGGTGTGGTTAGAATGCTGATCCAAGATCTGCATGTGTATCAAGTGTTTCAAATACTTGTTCTCCACACTGTACAATGTATTGAAAAAGGATGTTGCCGATATCACGGTTATGTATAATACACGCATTTACCATATAACATACTGCGCTGGTGTAGCTCAGTGGTTACTTTGAAAAATTTCTCTATCAGAAATGTTCTTTCCCTCTGCAAAGGGGTTCGAACCACGGGTGCTGTCCAGTGTTTTGCCAGTCACTTTTGCATCACTGGAGCAGACCTTTGATAATTTTGAGTGGGAAAATAAAGACTACAACTAAACAAGACAGAGTTACGGTGCATGCAGGAGTCATTTGTTTGGGAATTTAGATTAACTTTCACATAATTTTCTATGATACAAAATTGTGAAACAGTGAACCACTATGGCCAAAATAACTTTGAATGTAGTCTACTTGCCCATGGTCCCAGATTCAGGATCGGTTATATATTGTGTCTCCTTCTGATTTATACCAGGGGTGTGGTTAGAATGCTGATCCAAGATCTGCATGTGTATCAAGTGTTTCAAATACTTGTTCTCCACACTGTACAATGTATTGAAACAGGATGTTGCCGACATCACGGTTTATGTATAATACACGCATTTACAAAGTAACATACTGCGCTGGTGTAGCTCAGTGGTTACTTCGAAAAATTTCTCTATCAGAAATGTTCTTTCACTCTGCAAAGGGGTTCGAACCACGGGCGCTGTCCAGTGTTTTGCCAGTCACTTTTGCATCACTGTTGCGAACCTTAGATTATTTGGAGTGGGAAAATAAAGACTACAACAAAACAAGACAGAGTTACGGTGCATGCAGGAGTCATTTGTTTGGGAATTTAGATTAACTTTCACATAATTTTCTATGATACAAAATTGTGAAACAGTGAACCACTATGGCCAAAATAACTTTGAATGTAGTCTACTTGCCCATGGTCCCAGATTCAGGATCGGTTATATATTGTGTCTCCTTCTGATTTATACCAGGGGTGTGGTTAGAATGCTGATCCAAGATCTGCATGTGTATCAAGTGTTTCAAATACTTGTTCTCCACACTGTACAATGTATTGAAAAAGGATGTTGCCGACATCACGGTTATGTATAATACACGCATTTACCATATAACATACTGCGCTGGTGTAGCTCAGTGGTTACTTCGAAAAATTTCTTTATCAGAAATGTTCTTTTCCTCTGCAAAGGGGTTCGAACTACGGGCGCTGTCCAGTGTTTTGCCAGTCACTTTTGCATCACTGGAGCAGACCTTTGATAATTTTGAGTGGGAAAACAAAGACGACAACAAAACAAGACAGAGTTACGGTGCATGCAGGAGTCATTTGTTTGGGAATTTAGATTAACTTTCACATAATTGTCTATGATACAAAATTGTGAAACAGTGAACCCCTTTGGCCAAAATAACTTCTAATGTCAGCTACTTGCCCATGGTCCCAGATTCAGGATCGGTTATATATTGTGTCTCCTTCTGATTTATACCAGGGGTGTGGTTAGAATGCTGATCCAAGATCTGCATGTGTATCAAGTGTTTCAAATACTTGTTCTCCACACTGTACAATGTATTGAAACAGGATGTTGACGACATCGCTGTTTATGTATAATACACGCATTTACCATAAAATGTACTGCGCTGGTGTAGCTCAGTGCTTACTTTGAAAACTTTCTCTATCAGAAATGTTTCTTCCTTCTGCAAAGGGGTTCGAACCACGGCCGCTGTCCAGTGTTTTGCCAGTCACTTTTTCATCACTGTCGTGAACCTTTGATAATTTTGAGTGGGAAAATAAAGACTACAACAAAACAAGACAGAGTTACGGTGCATGCAGGAGTCATTTGTTTGGGAATTTAGATTAACTTTCACATAATTGTCTATGATACAAAATTGTGAAACAGTGAACCCCTTTGGCCAAAATAACTTCGAATGTAGTCTACTTGCCCACGGTTCCAGTTTCAGGATCGGTTATATATTGTGTCTCCTTCTGATTTATACCAGGGGTGTGGTTAGAATGCTGATCCAAGATCTGCATGTGTATCAAGTGTTTCAAATACTTGTTCTCCACAATGTATTGAAACAGGATGTTGACGACATCGCGGTTTATGTATAAAACACGCATTTACCATATAACATACTGCGCTGGTGTAGCTCAGTGGTTACTTCGAAAACTTTCATTGTCAGAAATGTTCTTTACCTCTGCAAAGGGGTTCGAACCACGGGCGCTGTCCAGTGTTTTGCCAGTCACTTTCGCATCACTGGAGCAAACCTTTGATAATTTTGAGTGGGAAAATAAAGACTACAACAGAACAAGACAGAGTTACGGTGCATGCAGGAGTCATTTGTTTGGGAATTTAGAGTAACTTTCACATAATTGTCTATGATACAAAATTGTGAAACAGTGAACCCCTTTGGCCAAAAAAACTTCTAATGTAGGCTACTTGCCCATGTTCCCAGATTCAGGATCGGTTATATATTGTGTCTCCTTCTGATTTATACCAGGGGTGTGGTTAGAATGCTGATCCAAGATCTGCATGTGTATCAAGTGTTTCAAATACTTGTTCTACACACTGTACAATGTATTGAAACAGGATGTTGCCGACATCACGGTTATGTATAAAACACGCATTTACCATATAACATACTGCGCTGGTGTAGCTCAGTGGTTACTACGAAAACTTTCTCTATTAGAAATGTTCTTTCCCTCTGCAAAGGGGTTCGAACCACGGGCGCTGTCCAGTGTTTTGCCAGTCACTTTTGCATCACTGGAGCGAACCTTTGATAATTTTGAGTGGGAAAATAAAGACTACAACAAAACAAGACAGAGTTACGGTGCATGCAGGAGTCATTTGTTTGGGAATTTAGATTAACTTTCACATAATTGTCTATGATACAAAATTGTGAAACAGTGAACCCCTTTGGCCAAAATAACTTCGAATGTAGGCTACTTGCCCAAGGTTCCAGATTCAGGATCGGTTATATATTGTGTCTCCTTCTGATGTATACCAGGGGTGTGGTTAGAATGCTGATCCAAGATCTGCATGTGTATCAAGTGTTTCAAATACTTGTTCTCCACACTGTACAATGTATTGAAACAGGATGTTGCCGACATCACGGTTTATGTATAATACACGCATTTACAAAGTAACATACTGCGCTGGTGTAGCTCAGTGGTTACTTTGAAAACTTTCTCTATCAGAAATGTTCTTTCACTCTGCAAAGGGGTTCGAACCACGAGCACTGTCCAGTGTTTTGCCAGTCACTTTTCATCACTGTTGCGAACCTTAGATTATTTGGAGTGGGAAAATAAAGACTACAACAAAACAAGACAGAGTTACGGTGCATGCAGGAGTCATTTGTTTGGGAATTTAGATTAACTTTCACATAATTGTCTATGATACAAAATTGTGAAACAGTGAACCCCTTTGGCCAAAATAACTTCGAATGTAGTCTACTTGCCCACGGTTCCAGTTTCAGGATCGGTTATATATTGTGTCTCCTTCTGATTTATACCAGGGATGTGGTTAGAATGCTGATCCAAGATCTGCATGTGTATCAAGTGTTTCAAATACTTGTTCTCCACACTGTACAATGTATTGAAAAAGGATGTTGCCGACATCACGTTTATGTATAATACACGCATTTACCATATAACATACTGCGCTGGTGTAGCTCAGTGGTTACTTCGAAAAGTTTCTTTATCAGAAATGTTCTTTTCCTCTGCAAAGGGGTTCGAACTACGGGCGCTGTCCAGTGTTTTGCCAGTCACTTTTGCATCACTGGAGCAGACCTTTGATAATTTTGAGTGGGAAAATAAAGACTACAACTAAACAAGACAGAGTTACGGTGCATGCAGGAGTCATTTGTTTGGGAATTTAGATTAACTTTCACATAATTGTCTATGATACAAAATTGTGAAACAGTGAACCCCTTTGGCCAAAATAACTTCTAATGTAGGCTACTTGCCCATGGTTCCAGATTCAGGATCGGTTATATATTGTGTCTCCTTCTGATTTATACCAGGGGTGTGGTTAGAATGCTGATCCAAGATCTGCATGTGTATCAAGTGTTTCAAATACTTGTTCTCCACACTGTACAATGTATTGAAACAGGATGTTGACGACATCACGGTTTATGTATAAAACACGCATTTACAAAGTAACATACTGCGCTGGTGTAGCTCAGTGGTTACTTCGAAAACTTTCTCTATCAGAAATGTTCTTTCACTCTGCAAAGGGGTTCGAACCACGGGCGCTGTCCAGTGTTTTGCCAGTCACTTTATGCATCACTGAGCGAACCTTTGATTATTTGGAGTGGGAAAATAAAGACTACAACAAAACAAGACAGAGTTACGGTGCATGCAGGAGTCATTTGTTTGGGAATTTAGATTAACTTTCACATAATTTTCTATGATACAAAATTGTGAAACAGTGAACCCCTTTGGCCAAAATAACTTCGAATGTAGTCTACTTGCCCATGGTCCCAGATTCAGGATCGGTTATATATTGTGTCTCCTTCTGATTTATACCAGGGGTGTGGTTAGAATGCTGATCCAAGATCTGCATGTGTATCAAGTGTTTCAAATACTTGTTCTCCACACTGTACAATGTTTTGAAAAAGGATGTTGCCGACATCACGGTTATGTATAATACACGCATTTACCATATAACATACTACGCTGGTGTAGCTCAGTGGTTACTTCGAAAAATTTCTTTATCAGAAATGTTCTTTCCCTCTGCAAAGGGGTTCGAACCACGGGCGCTGTCCAGTGTTTTGCCAGTCACTTTTGCATCACTGGAGCGAACCTTTGATAATTTTGAGTGGGAAAATAAAGACTACAACAAAACAAGACAGAGTTACGGTGCATGCAGGAGTTATTTGTTTGGGAATTTAGATTAACTTTCACATAATTGTCTATGATACAAAATTGTGAAACAGTGAACCCCTTTGGCCAAAATAACTTCGAATGTAGGCTACTTGCCCAAGGTTCCAGATTCAGGATCGGTTATATATTGTGTCTCCTTCTGATGTATACCAGGGGTGTGGTTAGAATGCTGATCCAAGATCTGCATGTGTATCAAGTGTTTCAAATACTTGTTCTCCACACTGTACAATGTATTGAAACAGGATGTTGCCGACATCACGGTTTATGTATAAAACACGCATTTACAAAGTAAAATACTGCGCTGGTGTAGCTCAGTGGTTACTTCGAAAAATTTCTCTATCAGAAATGTTCTTTCACTCTGCAAAGGGGTTCGAACCACGAGCACTGTCCAGTGTTTTGCCAGTCACTTTATCATCGCTGTTGCGAACCTTAGATTATTTGGAGTGGGAAAATAAAGACTACAACAAAACAAGACAGAGTTACGGTGCATGCAGGAGTCATTTGTTTGGGAATTTAGATTAACTTTCACATAATTTTCTATGATACAAAATTGTGAAACAGTGAACCCCTATGGCCAAAATAACTTCGAATGTAGTCTACTTGCCCATGGTCCCAGATTCAGGATCGGTTATATATTGTGTCTCCTTCTGATTTATACCAGGGGTGTGGTTAGAATGCTGATCCAAGATCTGCATGTGTATCAAGTGTTTCAAATACTTGTTCTCCACACTGTACAATGTATTGAAACAGGATGTTGCCGACATCACGGTTTATGTATAATACATGCATTTACCATATAACATACTGGGCTGGTGTAGCTCAGTGGTTACTACGAAAACTTTCTCTATTAGAAATGTTCTTTCCCTCTGCAAAGGGGTTCGAACCACGGGCGCTGTCCAGTGTTTTGCCAGTCACTTTTGCATCACTGGAGCGAACCTTTGATAATTTTGAGTGGGAAAATAAAGACTACAACAAAACAAGACAGAGTTACGGTGCATGCAGGAGTTATTTGTTTGGGAATTTAGATTAACTTTCACATAATTGTCTATGATACAAAATTGTGAAACAGTGAACCCCTTTGGCCAAAATAACTTCGAATGTAGTCTACTTGCCCACGGTTCCAGTTTCAGGATCGGTTATATATTGTGTCTCCTTCTGATTTATACCAGGGATGTGGTTAGAATGCTGATCCAAGATCTGCATGTGTATCAAGTGTTTCAAATACTTGTTCTCCACACTGTACAATGTATTGAAACAGGATGTTGCCGACATCACGGTTTATGTATAATACACGCATTTACAAAGTAACATACTGCGCTGGTGTAGCTCAGTGGTTACTTCGAAAAATTTCTCTATCAGAAATGTTCTTTCACTCTGCAAAGGGGTTCGAACCACGAGCACTGTCCAGTGTTTTGCCAGTCACTTTATCATCACTGGAGCGAACCTTAGATTATTTGGAGTGGGAAAATAAAGACTACAACAAAACAAGACAGAGTTACGGTGCATGCAGGAGTCATTTGTTTGGGAATTTAGATTAACTTTCACATAATTTTCTATGATACAAAATTGTGAAACAGTGAACCACTATGGCCAAAATAACTTTGAATGTAGTCTACTTGCCCATGGTCCCAGATTCAGGATCGGTTATATATTGTGTCTCCTTCTGATTTATACCAGGGGTGTGGTTAGAATGCTGATCCAAGATCTGCATGTGTATCAAATGTTTCAAATACTTGTTCTCCACACTGTACAATGTATTGAAACAGGATGTTGCCGACATCACGGTTTATGTATAATACACGCATTTACCATATAACATACTGCGCTGGTGTAGCTCAGTGGTTACTTCGAAAAATTTCTTTATCAGAAATGTTCTTTTCCTCTGCAAAGGGGTTCGAACCACGGGCGCTGTCCAGTGTTTTGCCAGTCACTTTTGCATCACTGGAGCAACCTTTGATAATTTTGAGTGGGAAAATAAAGACTACAACTAAACAAGACAGAGTTACGGTGCATGCAGGAGTCATTTGTTTGGGAATTTAGATTAACTTTCACATAATTGTCTATGATACAAAATTGTGAAACAGTGAACCCCTTTGGCCAAAATAACTTTGAATGTAGTCTACTTGCCCATGGTCCCAGATTCAGGATCGGTTATATATTGTGTCTCCTTCTGATTTATACCAGGGGTGTGGTTAGAATGCTGATCCAAGATCTGCATGTGTATCAAGTGTTTCAAATACTTGTTCTCCACACTGTACAATGTATTGAAAAGGATGTTGCCGACATCACGGTTTATGTATAATACACGCATTTACCATATAACATACTGCGCTGGTGTAGCTCAGTGGTTACTTCGAAAAATTTCTTTATCAGAAATGTTCTTTTCCTCTGCAAAGGGGTTCGAACCACGGGCGCTGTCCAGTGTTTTGCCAGTCACTTTTGCATCACTGGAGCAACCTTTGATAATTTTGAGTGGGAAAATAAAGACTACAACTAAACAAGACAGAGTTACGGTGCATGCAGGAGTCATTTGTTTGGGAATTTAGATTAACTTTCACATAATTGTCTATGATACAAAATTGTGAAACAGTGAACCCCTTTGGCCAAAATAACTTCGAATGTAGGCTACTTGCCCAAGGTTCCAGATTCAGGATCGGTTATATATTGTGTCTCCTTCTGATGTATACCAGGGGTGTGGTTAGAATGCTGATCCAAGATCTGCATGTGTATCAAGTGTTTCAAATACTTGTTCTCCACACTGTACAATGTATTGAAACAGGATGTTGCCGACATCACGGTTTATGTATAATACACGCATTTACCATATAACATACTGCGCTGGTGTAGCTCAGTGGTTACTTCGAAAACTTTCTCTATTAGAAATGTTCTTTCCCTCTGCAAAGGGGTTCGAACCACGGGCGCTGTCCAGTGTTTTGCCAGTCACTTTTGCATCACTGGAGCGAACCTTTGATAATTTTGAGTGGGAAAATAAAGACTACAACAAAACAAGACAGAGTTACGGTGCATGCAGGAGTTATTTGTTTGGGAATTTAGATTAACTTTCACATAATTGTCTATGATACAAAATTGTGAAACAGTGAACCCCTTTGGCCAAAATAACTTCGAATGTAGTCTACTTGCCCATGGTCCCAGATTCAGGATCGGTTATATATTGTGTCTCCTTCTGATTTATACCAGGGATGTGGTTAGAATGCTGATCCAAGATCTGCATGTGTATCAAGTGTTTCAAATACTTGTTCTCCACACTGTACAATGTATTGAAACAGGATGTTGCCGACATCACGGTTTATGTATAATACACGCATTTACCATATAACATACTGCGCTGGTGTAGCTCAGTGGTTACTTCGAAAAATTTCTCTATCAGAAATGTTCTTTCACTCTGCAAAGGGGTTCGAACCACGGGCACTGTCCAGTGTTTTGCCAGTCACTTTTGCATCACTGGAGCGAACCTTAGATTATTTTGAGTGGGAAAATAAAGACTACAACAAAACAAGACAGAGTTACGGTGCATGCAGGAGTCATTTGTTTGGGAATTTAGATTAACTTTCACATAATTGTCTATGATACAAAATTGTGAAACAGTGAACCACTTGGCCAAAATAACTTTAATGTAGTCTACTTGCCCATGGTCCCAGATTCAGGATCGGTTATATATTGTGTCTCCTTCTGATTTATACCAGGGGTGTGGTTAGAATGCTGATCCAAGATCTGCATGTGTATCAAGTGTTTCAAATACTTGTTCTCCACACTGTACAATGTATTGAAACAGGATGTTGCCGACATCACGGTTTATGTATAATACACGCATTTACCAATATAACATACTGCGCTGGTGTAGCTCAGTGGTTACTTGAAAAATTTCTCTATCAGAAATGTTCTTTCCTCTGCAAAGGGGTTCGAACCACGAGCACTGTCCAGTGTTTTGCCAGTCACTTTGCATCACTGGAGCGAACCTTAGATAATTTTGAGTGGGAAAATAAAGACTACAACAAAACAAGACAGAGTTACGGTGCATGCAGGAGTCATTTGTTTGGGAATTTAGATTAACTTTCACATAATTGTCTATGATACAAAATTGTGAAACAGTGAACCCTTTGGCCAAAATAACTTTGAATGTAGTCTACTTGCCCATGGTCCCAGATTCAGGATCGGTTATATATTGTGTCTCCTTCTGATTTATACCAGGGGTGTGGTTAGAATGCTGATCCAAGATCTGCATGTGTATCAAGTGTTTCAAATACTTGTTCTCCACACTGTACAATGTATTGAAACAGGATGTTGCCGACATCACGGTTTATGTATAATACACGCATTTACCATATAACATACTGCGCTGGTGTAGCTCAGTGGTTACTTCGAAAAATTTCTTTATCAGAAATGTTCTTTTCCTCTGCAAAGGGGTTCGAACTACGGGCGCTGTCCAGTGTTTTGCCAGTCACTTTTGCATCACTGGAGCAGACCTTTGATAATTTTGAGTGGGAAAATAAAGACTACAACTAAACAAGACAGAGTTACGGTGCATGCAGGAGTCATTTGTTTGGGAATTTAGATTAACTTTCACATAATTTTCTATGATACAAAATTGTGAAACAGTGAACCACTATGGCCAAAATAACTTTGAATGTAGTCTACTTGCCCATGGTCCCAGATTCAGGATCGGTTATATATTGTGTCTCCTTCTGATTTATACCAGGGGTGTGGTTAGAATGCTGATCCAAGATCTGCATGTGTATCAAGTGTTTCAAATACTTGTTCTCCACACTGTACAATGTATTGAAAAAGGATGTTGCCGACATCACGGTTTATGTATAATACACGCATTTACCAATAACATACTGCGCTGGTGTAGCTCAGTGGTTACTTGAAAAATTTCTCTATCAGAAATGTTCTTTCACTCTGCAAAGGGGTTCGAACCGCGGGTGCTGTCCAGTGTTTTGACAGTCACTTTTTCATCACTGTTGCGAACCTTAGATAATTTTGAGTGGGAAAATAAAGACTACAACAAAAGAAGACAGAGTTACGGTGCATGCAGGAGTCATTTGTTTGGGAATTTAGATTAACTTTCACATAATTGTCTATGATACAAAATTGTGAAACAGTGAACCCTTTGGCCAAAATAACTTTGAATGTAGTCTACTTGCCCATGGTCCCAGATTCAGGATCGGTTATATATTGTGTCTCCTTCTGATTTATACCGGGGGTGTGGTTAGAATGCTGATCCAAGATCTGCATGTGTATCAAGTGTTTCAAATACTTGTTCTCCACATTGTACAATGTATTGAAACAGGATGTTGCCGACATCACGGTTTATGTATAATACACGCATTTACCATATAACATACTGCGCTGGTGTAGCTCAGTGGTTACTTCGAAAAATTTCTCTATCAGAAATGTTCTTTCCTCTGCAAAGGGGTTCGAACCACGAGCGCTGTCCAGTGTTTTGCCAGTCACTTTTTGCATCACTGTTGCGAACCTTTGATTATTTGGAGTGGGAAAATAAAGACTACAACAAAACAAGACAGAGTTACGGTGCATGCAGGAGTTATTTGTTTGGGAATTTAGATTAACTTTCACATAATTGTCTATGATACAAAATTGTGAAACAGTGAACCACTATGGCCAAAATAACTTTGAATGTAGTCTACTTGCCCATGGTCCCAGATTCAGGATCGGTTATATATTGTGTCTCCTTCTGATTTATACCAGGGGTGTGGTTAGAATGCTGATCCAAGATCTGCATGTGTATCAAGTGTTTCAAATACTTGTTCTCCACACTGTACAATGTATTGAAAAAGGATGTTGCCGACATCACGGTTATGTATAATACACGCATTTACCATATAACATACTGCGCTGGTGTAGCTCAGTGGTTACTTCGAAAAATTTCTTTATCAGAAATGTTCTTTTCCTCTGCAAAGGGGTTCGAACTACGGGCGCTGTCCAGTGTTTTGCCAGTCACTTTTGCATCACTGGAGCAGACCTTTGATAATTTTGAGTGGGAAAATAAAGACTACAACAAAACAAGACAGAGTTACGGTGCATGCAGGAGTCATTTGTTTGAGAATTTAGATTAACTTTCACATAATTGTCCATGATACAAAATTGTGAAACAGTGAACCCCTTTGGCCAAAATAACTTTGAATGTAGTCTACTTGTCCATGGTCCCAGATTCAGGATCGGTTATATATTGTGTCTCCTTCTGATTTATACCAGGGATGTGGTTAGAATGCTGATCCAAGATCTGCATGTGTATCAAGTGTTTCAAATACTTGTTCTCCACATTGTACAATGTATTGAAACAGGATGTTGACGACATCGCGGTTTATGTATAATACACGCATTTACAATATAACATACTGCGGTGGTGTAGCTCAGTGGTTACTTCGAAAAATTTCTCAATCAGAAATGTTCTTTCCCTCTGCAAAGGGTTTCGAACCACGAGCACTGTCCAGTGTTTTGCCAGTCACTTTTGCATCACTGTTGCGAACCTTTGATAATTTTGAGTGGGAAAATAAAGACTACAACAAAACAAGACAGAGTTACGGTGCATGCAGGAGTCATTTGTTTGGGAATTTAGATTAACTTTCACATAATTGTCTATGATACAAAATTGTGAAACAGTGAACCCCTTTGGCCAAAATAACTTTGAATGTAGTCTACTTGCCCATGGTCCCAGATTCAGGATCGGTTATATATTGTGTCTCCTTCTGATTTATACCAGGGGTGTGGTTAGAATGCTGATCCAAGATCTGCATGTGTATCAAGTGTTTCAAATACTTGTTCTCCACACTGTACAATGTATTGAAACAGGATGTTGACGACATCACGGTTATGTATAAAACACGCATTTACCATATAACATACTGCGCTGGTGTAGCTCAGTGGTTACTTGAAAACTTTCTCTATCAGAAATGTTCTTTCCTCTGCAAAGGGGTTCGAACCACGGGCGCTGTCCAGTGTTTTGCCAGTCACTTTTGCATCACTGGAGCAGAACCTTTGATAATTTTGAGTGGGAAAATAAAGACTACAACAAAACAAGACAGAGTTACGGTGCATGCAGGAGTTATTTGTTTGGGAATTTAGATTAACTTTCACATAATTGTCTATGATACAAAATTGTGAAACAGTGAACCCCTTTGGCCAAAATAACTTCGAATGTAGGCTACTTGCCCATGGTCCCAGATTCAGGATCGGTTATATATTGTGTCTCCTTCTGATTTATACCAGGGGTGTGGTTAGAATGCTGATCCAAGATCTGCATGTGTATCAAGTGTTTCAAATACTTGTTCTCCACACTGTACAATGTATTGAAACAGGATGTTGCCGACATCACGGTTTATGTATAAAACACGCATTTACCATATAACATACTGCGCTGGTGTAGCTCAGTGGTTACTACGAAAACTTTCTCTATCAGAAATGTTCTTTCCCTCTGCAAAGGGGTTCGAACCACGGGCGCTGTCCAGTGTTTTGCCAGTCACTTTTGCATCACTGGAGCGAACCTTTGATAATTTTGAGTGGGAAAATAAAGACTACAACAAAACAAGACAGAGTTACGGTGCATGCAGGAGTTATTTGTTTGGGAATTTAGATTAACTTTCACATAATTGTCTATGATACAAAATTGTGAAACAGTGAACCCCTTTGGCCAAAATAACTTCTAATGTAGGCTACTTGCCCATGGTTCCAGATTCAGGATCGGTTATATATTGTGTCTCCTTCTGATTTATACCAGGGGTGTGGTTAGAATGCTGATCCAAGATCTGCATGTGTATCAAGTGTTTCAAATACTTGTTCTCCACACTGTACAATGTATTGAAACAGGATGTTGACGACATCACGGTTTATGTATAATACACGCATTTACAAATAACATACTGCGCTGGTGTAGCTCAGTGGTTACTTTGAAAACTTTCTCTATCAGAAATGTTCTTTCCTCTGCAAAGGGGTTCGAACCACGAGCACTGTCCAGTGTTTTGCCAGTCACTTTTGCATCACTGTTGCGAACCTTAGATTATTTGGAGTGGGAAAATAAAGACTACAACAAAACAAGACAGAGTTACGGTGCATGCAGGAGTCATTTGTTTGGGAATTTAGATTAACTTTCACATAATTGTCTATGATACAAAATTGTGAAACAGTGAACCACTTGGCCAAAATAACTTTGAATGTAGTCTACTTGCCCATGGTCCCAGATTCAGGATCGGTTATATATTGTGTCTCCTTCTGATTTATACCAGGGGTGTGGTTAGAATGCTGATCCAAGATCTGCATGTGTATCAAGTGTTTCAAATACTTGTTCTCCACACTGTACAATGTATTGAAAAAGGATGTTGCCGACATCACGGTTATGTATAATACACGCATTTACCATATAACATACTGCGCTGGTGTAGCTCAGTGGTTACTTCGAAAAATTTCTTTATCAGAAATGTTCTTTTCCTCTGCAAAGGGGTTCGAACCACGGGCGCTGTCCAGTGTTTTGCCAGTCACTTTTGTATCACTGGAGCGAACCTTTGATAATTTTGAGTGGGAAAATAAAGACTACAACAAAACAAGACAGAGTTACGGTGCATGCAGGAGTTATTTGTTTGGGAATTTAGATTAACTTTCACATAATTGTCTATGATACAAAATTGTGAAACAGTGAACCCCTTTGGCCAAAATAACTTCGAATGTAGTCTACTTGCCCATGGTCCCAGATTCAGGATCGGTTATATATTGTGTCTCCTTCTGATTTATACCAGGGGTGTGGTTAGAATGCTGATCCAAGATCTGCATGTGTATCAAGTGTTTCAAATACTTGTTCTCCACACTGTACAATGTATTGAAAAAGGATGTTGCCGACATCACGGTTATGTATAATACACGCATTTACCATATAACATACTGCGCTGGTGTAGCTCAGTGGTTACTTCGAAAAATTTCTTTATCAGAAATGTTCTTTTCCTCTGCAAAGGGGTTCGAACACGGGCGCTGTCCAGTGTTTTGCCAGTCACTTTTGCATCACTGGAGCAGACCTTTGATAATTTTGAGTGGGAAAATAAAGACTACAACTAAACAAGACAGAGTTACGGTGCATGCAGGAGTCATTTGTTTGGGAATTTAGATTAACTTTCACATAATTGTCTATGATACAAAATTGTGAAACAGTGAACCCCTTTGGCCAAAATAACTTCGAATGTAGGCTACTTGCCCAAGGTTCCAGATTCAGGATCGGTTATATATTGTGTCTCCTTCTGATGTATACCAGGGGTGTGGTTAGAATGCTGATCCAAGATCTGCATGTGTATCAAGTGTTTCAAATACTTGTTCTCCACACTGTACAATGTATTGAAACAGGATGTTGCCGACATCACAGTTTATGTATAATACATGCATTTACCATATAACATACTGCGCTGGTGTAGCTCAGTGGTTACTACAAAAACTTTCTCTATCAGAAATGTTCTTTCCCTCTGCAAAGGGGTTCGAACCACGGGCGCTGTCCAGTGTTTTGCCAGTCACTTTTGCATCACTGGAGCGAACCTTTGATAATTTTGAGTGGGAAAATAAAGACTACAACAAAACAAGACAGAGTTACGGTGCATGCAGGAGTTATTTGTTTGGGAATTTAGATTAACTTTCACATAATTGTCTATGATACAAAATTGTGAAACAGTGAACCCCTTTGGCCAAAAAAACTTCTAATGTAGGCTACTTGCCCATGGTCCCAGATTCAGGATCGGTTATATATTGTGTCTCCTTCTGATTTATACCAGGGGTGTGGTTAGAATGCTGATCCAAGATCTGCATGTGTATCAAGTGTTTCAAATACTTGTTCTCCACACTGTACAATGTATTGAAACAGGATGTTGCCGACATCACGGTTTATGTATAAAACACGCATTTACCATATAACATACTGCGCTGGTGTAGCTCAGTGGTTACTTCGAAAACTTTCTTTATCAGAAATGTTCTTTTCCTCTGCAAAGGGGTTCGAACCACGGGCGCTGTCCAGTGTTTTCCAGTCACTTTTGCATCACTGGAGCAACCTTTGATAATTTTGAGTGGGAAAATAAAGACTACAACAAAACAAGACAGAGTTACGGTGCATGCAGGAGTTATTTGTTTGGGAATTTAGATTAACTTTCACATAATTGTCTATGATACAAAATTGTGAAACAGTGAACCCCTTTGGCCAAAAAAACTTCTAATGTAGGCTACTTGCCCATGGTCCCAGATTCAGGATCGGTTATATATTGTGTCTCCTTCTGATTTATACCAGGGGTGTGGTTAGAATGCTGTTCCAAGAACTGCATGTGTATCAAGTGTTTCAAATACTTGTTCTCCACACTGTACATTGTATTGAAACAGGATGTTGACGACATCGCGGTTTATGTATAAAACACGCATTTACCATATAACATACTGAGCTGGTGTAGCTCAGTGGTTACTTCGAAAACTTTCTCTATTTTAAATGTTCTTTCCCTCTGCAAAGGGGTTCGAACCACGGGCGCTGTCCAGTGTTTTGCCAGTCACTTTTGCATCACTGGAGCGAACCTTTGATAATTTTGAGTGGGAAAATAAAGACTACAACAGAACAAGACAGAGTTACGGTGCATGCAGGAGTAATTGTTTGGGAATTTAGATTAACTTTCACATAATTGTCTATGATACAAAATTGTGAAACAGTGAACCCCTTTGGCCAAAAAACTTCTAATGTAGGCTACTTGCCCATGGTCCCAGATTGAGGATCGGTTATATATTGTGTCTCCTTCTGATTTATACCAGGGGTGTGGTTAGAATGCTGATCCAAGATCTGCATGTGTATCAAGTGTTTCAAATACTTGTTCTCCACACTGTACAATGTATTGAAACAGGATGTTGCCGACATCACGGTTATGTATAATACACGCATTTACCATATAACATACTGCGCTGGTGTAGCTCAGTGGTTACTTGAAAACTTTCTTTATCAGAAATGTTCTTTCCTCTGCAAAGGGGTTCGAACCACGGGCGCTGTCCAGTGTTTTGCCAGTCACTTTTGCATCACTGGAGCAGACCTTTGATAATTTTGAGTGGGAAAATAAATACTCCAACAAAAGAAGACAGAGTTACAGTGCATGCAGGAGTCATTTGTTTGGGAATTTAGATTAACTTTCACATAATTGTCTATGATACAAAATTGTGAAACAGTGAACCCCTTTGGCCAAAATAACTTCGAATGTAGGCTACTTGCCCAAGGTTCCAGATTCAGGATCGGTTATATATTGTGTCTCCTTCTGATTTATACCAGGGGTGTGGTTAGAATGCTGATCCAAGATCTGCATGTGTATCAAGTGTTTCAAATACTTGTTCTCCACACTGTACAATGTATTGAAACAGGATGTTGCCGACATCACAGTTTATGTATAATACACGCATTTACCATATAACATACTGTGCTGGTGTAGCTCAGTGGTTACTACAAAAACTTTCTCTATCAGAAATGTTCTTTCCCTCTGCAAAGGGGTTCGAACCACGGGCGCTGTCCAGTGTTTTGCCAGTCACTTTTGCATCACTGGAGCGAACCTTTGATAATTTTGAGTGGGAAAATAAAGACTACAACAAAACAAGACAGAGTTACGGTGCATGCAGGAGTTATTTGTTTGGGAATTTAGATTAACTTTCACATAATTGTCTATGATACAAAATTGTGAAACAGTGAACCCCTTTGGCCAAAATAACTTCTAATGTAGTCTACTTGCCCATGGTCCCAGATTCAGGATCGGTTATATATTGTGTCTCCTTCTGATTTATACCAGGGGTGTGGTTAGAATGCTGATCCAAGATCTGCATGTGTATCAAGTGTTTCAAATACTTGTTCTCCACACTGTACAATGTATTGAAAAAGGATGTTGCCGACATCACGGTTATGTATAATACACGCATTTACCATATAACATACTGCGCTGGTGTAGCTCAGTGGTTACTTCGAAAAATTTCTTTATCAGAAATGTTCTTTTCCTCTGCAAAGGGGTTCGAACTACGGGCGCTGTCCAGTGTTTGTCCAGTGTTTTGCCAGTCACTTTTGCATCACTGGAGCAGACCTTTGATAATTTTGAGTGGGAAAATAAAGACTACAACAAAACAAGACAGAGTTACGGTGCATGCAGGAGTCATTTGTTTGAGAATTTAGATTAACTTTCACATAATTGTCCATGATACAAAATTGTGAAACAGTGAACCCCTTTGGCCAAAAAAACTTCTAATGTAGGCTACTTGCCCATGGTCCCAGATTCAGGATCGGTTATATATTGTGTCTCCTTCTGATTTATACCAGGGGTGTGGTTAGAATGCTGTTCCAAGAACTGCATGTGTATCAAGTGTTTCAAATACTTGTTCTCCACACTGTACATTGTATTGAAACAGGATGTTGACGACATCGCGGTTTATGTATAAAACACGCATTTACCATATAACATACTGAGCTGGTGTAGCTCAGTGGTTACTTCGAAAACTTTCTCTATTTTAAATGTTCTTTCCCTCTGCAAAGGGGTTCGAACCACGGGCGCTGTCCAGTGTTTGCCAGTCACTTTTGCATCACTGGAGCGAACCTTTGATAATTTTGAGTGGGAAAATAAAGACTACAACAGAACAAGACAGAGTTACGGTGCATGCAGGAGTAATTTGTTTGGGAATTTAGAGTAACTTTCACATAATTGTCAATGATACAAAATTGTGAAACAGTGAACCCCTTTGGCCAATAAAACTTCTAATGTAGGCTACTTGCCCATGGTCACAGATTCAGGATCGGTTATATATTGTGTCTCCTTCTGATTTATACCAGGGGTGTGGTTAGAATGCTGATCCAAGATCTGCATGTGTATCAAGTGTTTCAAATACTTGTTCTCCACACTGTACAATGTATTGAAACAGGATGTTGCCGACATCACGGTTATGTATAATACACGCATTTACCATATAACATACTGTGCTGGTGTAGCTCAGTGGTTACTTCGAAAAATGTCTTAACCAGAAATGTTCTTTACCTCTGCAAAGGGGTTCGAACTACGGGCGCTGTCCAGTGTTTTGCCAGTCACTTTTGCATCACTGGAGCAGACCTTTGATAATTTTGAGTGGGAAAATAAAGACTACAACAAAACAAGACAGAGTTACGGTGCATGCAGGAGTCATTTGTTTGGGAATTTAGATTAACTTTCACATAATTGTCCATGATACAAAATTGTGAAACAGTGAACCCCTTTGGCCAAAAAAACTTCTAATGTAGGCTACTTGCCCATGGTCCCAGATTCAGGATCGGTTATATATTGTGTCTCCTTCTGATTTATACCAGGGGTGTGGTTAGAATGCTGATCCAAGATCTGCATGTGTATCAAGTGTTTCAAATACTTGTTCTCCACACTGTACAATGTATTGAAACAGGATGTTGCCGACATCACAGTTTATGTATAATACATGCATTTACCATATAAAATACTGCGCTGGTGTAGCTCAGTGGTTACTTGAAAACTTTCTCTATCAGAAATGTTCTTTCCCTCTGCAAAGGGGTTCGAACCACGGGCGCTGTCCAGTGTTTTGCCAGCCACTTTTTCATCACTGTAGCGAACCTTTGATTTTTTTGAGTGGGAAAATAAAGACTACAACAGAACAAGACAGAGTTACGGTGCATGCAGGCGTCATTCATTTGGGAATTGGGATTAACTTTCACATAATTGTCTATGATACAAAATTGTGAGACAGTGAACCCCTTCGGCCAAAATAACTTCGAATGTAGGCTACTTGCCCACGGTCCCAGATTCAGGATCGGTTATATATTGAGTCTCCTTCTAATTTATACCAGGGGTGTGGTTAAAATGCTGATCCAAGATCTGCATGTGTATCAAGTGTATCAAAAACTTGTTCTCCCCACTGTACAATGTATTGAAACAGGATGTTGACGACATCACGTTTATGTATAGTACACACATTTACCATATAACATACTGCGCTGGTGTATCTCAGTGGTTACTTCGAAAACTTTCTTTATCAGAAATGTTCTTTCCTCTGCAAAGGGGTTCGAACCACGGCAGTGCTGTCCAGTGTTTTGCCAGTCACTTTTGCATCACTGGAGCAGACCTTTGATAATTTTGAGTGGGAAAATAAAGACTACAACAAAACAAGACAGAGTTACGGTGCATGCAGGAGTCATTTGTTTGGGAATTTAGATTAACTTTCACATAATTGTCTATGATACAAAATTGTGAAACAGTGAACCCCTTTGGCCAAAAAAACTTCTAATGTAGGCTACTTGCCCATGGTCCCAGATTCAGGATCGGTTATATATTGTGTCTCCTTCTGATTTATACCAGGGGTGTGGTTAGAATGCTGATCCAAGATCTGCATGTGTATCAAGTGTTTCAAATACTTGTTCTCCACACTGTACATTGTTTTGAAACAGGATGTTGCCGATATCACGGTTATGTATAATACACGCATTTACCATATAACATACTGCGCTGGTGTAGCTCAGTTGTTACTTTGAAAAATTTCTCTATCAGAAATGTTCTTTCCCTCTGCAAAGGGGTTCGAACCACGGGCGCTGACCAGTGTTTGCCAGTCACTTTTGCATCACTGGAGCGAACCTTTGATATTTTTGAGTGGGAAAATAAAGACTACAACAGAACAAGACAGAGTTACGGTGCACGCAGGAGTCATTTGTTTGGGAATTTAGATTAACTTTCACATAATTGTCTATGATACAAAATTGTGAAACAGTGAACCCCTTTGGCCAAAAAAACTTCTAATGTAGGCTACTTGCCCATGGTCCCAGATTCAGGATCGGTTATATATTGTGTCTCCTTCTGATTTATACCAGGGGTGTGGTTAGAATGCTGATCCAAGATCTGCATGTGTATCAAGTGTTTCAAATACTTGTTCTCCACACTGTACAATGTATTGAAACAGGATGTTGACGACATCGCGGTTTATGTATAAAACACGCATTTACCATATAACATACTGCGCTGGTGTAGTTCAGTGGTTACTTCGCAAACTTTCTCTATCAGAAATGTTCTTTCCCTCTGCAAAGGGGTTCGAACCACGGGCGCTGTCCAGTGTTTTGCCAGTCACTTTTGCATCACTGGAGCGAACCTTTGATAATTTTGAGTGGGAAAACAAAGACGACAACAAAACAAGACAGAGTTACGGTGCATGCAGGAGTCATTTGTTTGGGAATTTAGATTAACTTTCACATAATTGTCTATGATACAAAATTGTGAAACAGTGAACCCCTTTGGCCAAAAAAACTTCTAATGTAGGCTACTTGCCCATGGTCCCAGATTCAGGATCGGTTATATATTGTGTCTCCTTCTGATTTATACCAGGGGTGTGGTTAGAATGCTGATCCAAGATCTGCATGTGTATCAAGTGTTTCAAATACTTGTTCTCCACACTGTACAATGTATTGAAACAGGATGTTGCCGACATCACGGTTTATGTATAATACATGCATTTACCATATAACATACTGCGCTGGTGTAGCTCAGTGGTTACTACGAAAACTTTCTCTATCAGAAATGTTCTTTCCCTCTGCAAAGGGGTTCGAACCACGGGCGCTGTCCAGTGTTTTGCCAGTCACTTTTGCATCACTGGAGCGAACCTTTGATAATTTTGAGTGGGAAAATAAAGACTACAACAAAACAAGACAGAGTTACGGTGCATGCAGGAGTCATTTGTTTGGGAATTTAGATTAACTTTCACATAATTGTCTATGATACAAAATTGTGAAACAGTGAACCCCTTTGGCCAAAAAAACTTCTAATGTAGGCTACTTGCCCATGGTCCCAGATTCAGGATCGGTTATATATTGTGTCTCCTTCTGATTTATACCAGGGGTGTGGTTAGAATGCTGATCCAAGATCTGCATGTGTATCAAGTGTTTCAAATACTTGTTCTCCACACTGTACAATGTATTGAAACAGGATGTTGACGACATCGCGGTTTATGTATAAAACACGCATTTACCATATAACATACTGGGCTGGTGTAGCTCAGTGGTTACTTTGAAAACTTTCTCTATCAGAAATGTTCTTTCTCTCTGCAAAGGGGTTCGAACCACAGGCGCTGTCCAGTGTTTTGCCAGTCACTTTTGCATCACTGGAGCGAACCTTTGATAATTTTGAGTGGGAAAATAAAGACTACAACAAAACAAGACAGAGTTACGGTGCATGCAGGAGTCATTTGTTTGGGAATTTAGATTAACTTTCACATAATTGTCTATGATACAAAATTGTGAAACAGTGAACCCCTTTGGCCAAAAAAACTTCTAATGTAGGCTACTTGCCCATGGTCCCAGATTCAGGATCGGTTATATATTGTGTCTCCTTCTGATTTATACCAGGGGTGTGGTTAGAATGCTGATCCAAGATCTGCATGTGTATCAAGTGTTTCAAATACTTGTTCTCCACACTGTACAATGTATTGAAACAGGATGTTGACGACATCGCGGTTTATGTATAAAACACGCATTTACAATATAACATACTGGGCTGGTGTAGCACAGTGGTTACGTCGAAAACTTTCTCTATCAGAAATCTTCTTTACCTCTGCAAAGGGGTTCGAACCACGGGCGCTGTCCAGTGTTTTGCCAGTCACTTTTGCATCACTGGAGCGAACCTTTGATAATTTTGAGTGGGAAAATAAAGACTACAACAAAACAAGACAGAGTTACGGTGCATGCAGGAGTCATTTGTTTGGGAATTTAGATTAACTTTCACATAATTGTCTATGATACAAAATTGTGAAACAGTGAACCCCTTTGGCCAAAAAAACTTCTAATGTAGGCTACTTGCCCATGGTCCCAGATTCAGGATCGGTTATATATTGTGTCTCCTTCTGATTTATACCAGGGGTGTGGTTAGAATGCTGATCCAAGATCTGCATGTGTATCAAGTGTTTCAAATACTTGTTCTCCACACTGTACAATGTATTGAAACAGGATGTTGACGACATCGCGGTTTATGTATAAAACACACATTTACCATATAACATACTGGGCTGGTGTAGCTCAGTGGTTACTTCGAAAACTTTCTCTATCAGAAATGTTCTTTCCCTCTGCAAAGGGGTTCGTACCACAGGCGCTGTCCAGTGTTTTGCCAGTCACTTTTGCATCACTGGAGCGAACCTTTGATAATTTTGAGTGGGAAAATAAAGACGACAACAGAACAAGACAGAGTTACGGTGCATGCAGGAGTCATTTGTTTGGGAATTTAGATTAACTTTCACATAATTGTCTATGATACAAAATTGTGAAACAGTGAACCCCTTTGGCCAAAAACACTTCTAATGTAGGCTACTTGCCCATGGTCCCAGATTCAGGATCGGTTATATATTGTGTCTCCTTCTGATTTATACCAGGGGTGTGGTTAGAATGCTGATCCAAGATCTGCATGTGTATCAAGTGTTTCAAAAACTTGTTCTCCACACTGTACAATGTATTGAAACAGGATGTTGACGACATCGCGGTTTATGTATAAAACACGCATTTACCATATAACATACTGCGCTGGTGTAGCTCAGTGGTTACTTCGAAAACTTTCTCTATCAGAAATGTTCTTTACCTCTGCAAAGGGGGTTCGAACCACGGGCGCTATCCAGTGTTTTGCCAGTCACTTTTGCATCACTGGAGCGAACCTTTGATAATTTTGAGTGGGAAAATAAAGACTACAACAAAACAAGACAGAGTTACGGTGCATGCAGGAGTCATTTGTTTGGGAATTTAGATTAACTTTCACATAATTGTCTATGATACAAAATTGTGAAACAGTGAACCCCTTTGGCCAAAAAAACTTCTAATGTAGGCTACTTGCCCATGGTCCCAGATTCAGGATCGGTTATATATTGTGTCTCCTTCTGATTTATACCAGGGGTGTGGTTAGAATGCTGATCCAAGATCTGCATGTGTATCAAGTGTTTCAAATACTTGTTCTCCACACTGTACAATGTATTGAAACAGGATGTTGACGACATCGCGGTTTATGTATAAAACACGCATTTACCATATAACATACTGAGCTGGTGTAGCTCAGTGGTTACTTTGAAAACTTTCTCTATCAGAAATGTTCTTTCCCTCTGCAAAGGGGTTCGAACCACGGGCGCTGTCCAGTGTTTTGCCAGTCACTTTTGCATCACTGGAGCGAACCTTTGATAATTTTGAGTGGGAAAACAAAGACTACAACAAAACAAGACAGAGTTACGGTGCATGCAGGAGTCATTTGTTTGGGAATTTAGATTAACTTTCACATAATTGTCTATGATACAAAATTGTGAAACAGTGAACCCCTTTGGCCAAAAAAACTTCTAATGTAGGCTACTTGCCCATGGTCCCAGATTCAGGATCGGTTATATATTGTGTCTCCTTCTGATTTATACCAGGGGTGTGGTTAGAATGCTGATCCAAGATCTGCATGTGTATCAAGTGTTTCAAAAACTTGTTCTCCACACTGTACAATGTATTGAAACAGGATGTTGACGACATCGCGGTTTATGTATAAAACACGCATTTACAATATAACATAGTGAGCTGGTGTAGCTCAGTGGTTACTTTGAAAACTTTCTCTATCAGAAATGTTCTTTACCTCTGCAAAGGGGTTCGAACCACGGGCGCTGTCCAGTGTTTTGCCAGTCACTATTGCATCACTGGAGCGAACCTTTGATAATTTTGAGTGGGAAAACAAAGACGACAACAAAACAAGACAGAGTTACGGTGCATGCAGGAGTCATTTGTTTGGGAATTTAGATTAACTTTCACATAATTGTCTATGATACAAAATTGTGAAACAGTGAACCCCTTTGGCCAAAAAAACTTCTAATGTAGGCTACTTGCCCATGGTCCCAGATTCAGGATCGGTTATATATTGTGTCTCCTTCTGATTTATACCAGGGGTGTGGTTAGAATGCTGATCCAAGATCTGCATGTGTATCAAGTGTTTCAAATACTTGTTCTCCACACTGTACAATGTATTGAAACAGGATGTTGACGACATCGCGGTTTATGTATAAAACACGCATTTACCATATAACATACTGAGCTGGTGTAGCTCAGTGGTTACTTTGAAAACTTTCTCTATCAGAAATGTTCTTTCCCTCTGCAAAGGGGTTCGAACCACGGGCGCTGTCCAGTGTTTTGCCAGTCACTTTTGCATCACTGGAGCGAACCTTTGATAATTTTGAGTGGGAAAATAAAGACTACAACAAAACAAGACAGAGTTACGGTGCATGCAGGAGTTATTTGTTTGGGAATTTAGATTAACTTTCACATAATTGTCAATGATACAAAATTGTGAAACAGTGAACCCCTTTGGCCAATAAAACTTCTAATGTAGGCTACTTGCCCATGGTCACAGATTCAGGATCGGTTATATATTGTGTCTCCTTCTGATTTATACCAGGGGTGTGGTTAGAATGCTGATCCAAGATCTGCATGTGTATCAAGTGTTTCAAAAACTTGTTCTCCACACTGTACAATGTATTGAAACAGGATGTTGACGACATCGCGGTTTATGTATAAAACACGCATTTACCATATAACATAATGGGCTGGTGTAGCTCAGTGGTTACTAAGAAAACTTTCTCTATCAGAAATGTTCTTTACCTCTGCAAAGGGGGTTCGAACCACGGGCGCTATCCAGTGTTTTGCCAGTCACTTTTGCATCACTGGAGCGAACCTTTGATAATTTTGAGTGGGAAAATAAAGACTACAACAAAACAAGACAGAGTTACGGTGCATGCAGGAGTTATTTGTTTGGGAATTTAGATTAACTTTCACATAATTGTCTATGATACAAAATTGTGAAACAGTGAACCCCTTTGGCCAAAAAAACTTCTAATGTAGTCTACTTGCCCATGGTCCCAGATTCAGGATCGGTTATATATTGTGTCTCCTTCTGATTTATACCAGGGGTGTGGTTAGAATGCTGATCCAAGATCTGCATGTGTATCAAGTGTTTCAAATACTTGTTCTCCACACTGTACAATGTATTGAAACAGGATGTTGACGACATCGCGGTTTATGTATAAAACACGCATTTACCATATAACATACTGAGCTGGTGTAGCTCAGTGGTTACTTCGAAAACTTTCTCTATCAGAAATGTTCTTTCCCTCTGCAAAGGGGTTCGAACCACGGGCGCTGTCCAGTGTTTTGCCAGTCACTTTTGCATCACTGGAGCGAACCTTTGATAATTTTGAGTGGGAAAACAAAGACTACAACAAAACAAGACAGAGTTACGGTGCATGCAGGAGTCATTTGTTTGGGAATTTAGATTAACTTTCACATAATTGTCAATGATACAAAATTGTGAAACAGTGAACCCCTTTGGCCAATAAAACTTCTAATGTAGGCTACTTGCCCATGGTCACAGATTCAGGATCGGTTATATATTGTGTCTCCTTCTGATTTATACCAGGGGTGTGGTTAGAATGCTGATCCAAGATCTGCATGTGTATCAAGTGTTTCAAAAACTTGTTCTCCACACTGTACAATGTATTGAAACAGGATGTTGACGACATCGCGGTTTATGTATAAAACACGCATTTACCATATAACATAATGGGCTGGTGTAGCTCAGTGGTTACTTTGAAAACTTTCTCTATCAGAAATGTTCTTTCCCTCTGCAAAGGGGTTCGAACCACAGGCGCTGTCTAGTGTTTTGCCAGTCACTTTTGCATCACTGGAGCGAACCTTTGATAATTTTGAGTGGGAAAATAAAGACTACAACAGAACAAGACAGAGTTACGGTGCATGCAGGAGTCATTTGTTTGGGAATTTAGATTAACTTTCACATAATTGTCTATGATACAAAATTGTGAAACAGTGAACCCCTTTGGCCAAAAAAACTTCTAATGTAGGCTACTTGCCCATGGTCCCAGATTCAGGATCGGTTATATATTGTGTCTCCTTCTGATTTATACCAGGGGTGTGGTTAGAATGCTGATCCAAGATCTGCATGTGTATCAAGTGTTTCAAATACTTGTTCTCCACACTGTACAATGTATTGAAACAGGATGTTGACGACATCGCGGTTTATGTATAAAACACGCATTTACCATATAACATACTGAGCTGGTGTAGCTCAGTGGTTACTTTGAAAACTTTCTCTATCAGAAATGTTCTTTCCCTCTGCAAAGGGGTTCGAACCACGGGCGCTGTCCAGTGTTTTGCCAGTCACTTTTGCATCACTGGAGCGAACCTTTGATAATTTTGAGTGGGAAAATAAAGACTACAACAGAACAAGACAGAGTTACGGTGCATGCAGGAGTCATTTGTTTGGGAATTTAGATTAACTTTCACATAATTGTCTATGATACAAAATTGTGAAACAGTGAACCCCTTTGGCCAAAAAAACTTCTAATGTAGGCTACTTGCCCATGGTCCCAGATTCAGGATCGGTTATATATTGTGTCTCCTTCTGATTTATACCAGGGGTGTGGTTAGAATGCTGATCCAAGATCTGCATGTGTATCAAGTGTTTCAAAAACTTGTTCTCCACACTGTACAATGTATTGAAACAGGATGTTGACGACATCGCGGTTTATGTATAAAACACGCATTTACCATATAACATACTGAGCTGGTGTAGCTCAGTGGTTACTTGAAAACTTTCTCTATCAGAAATGTTCTTTCCCTCTGCAAAGGGGTTCGAACCACGGGCGCTGTCCAGTGTTTTGCCAGTCACTTTTGCATCACTGGAGCGAACCTTTGATAATTTTGAGTGGGAAAACAAAGACGACAACAAAACAAGACAGAGTTACGGTGCATGCAGGAGTCATTTGTTTGGGAATTTAGATTAACTTTCACATAATTGTCTATGATACAAAATTGTGAAACAGTGAACCCCTTTGGCCAAAAAAACTTCTAATGTAGGCTACTTGCCCATGGTCCCAGATTCAGGATCGGTTATATATTGTGTCTCCTTCTGATTTATACCAGGGGTGTGGTTAGAATGCTGATCCAAGATCTGCATGTGTATCAAGTGTTTCAAATACTTGTTCTCCACACTGTACAATGTATTGAAACAGGATGTTGACGACATCGCGGTTTATGTATAAAACACGCATTTACCATATAACATACTGAGCTGGTGTAGCTCAGTGGTTACTTTGAAAACTTTCTCTATCAGAAATGTTCTTTCCCTCTGCAAAGGGGTTCGAACCACGGGCGCTGTCCAGTGTTTTGCCAGTCACTTTTGCATCACTGGAGCGAACCTTTGATAATTTTGAGTGGGAAAACAAAGACGACAACAAAACAAGACAGAGTTACGGTGCATGCAGGAGTCATTTGTTTGGGAATTTAGATTAACTTTCACATAATTGTCTATGATACAAAATTGTGAAACAGTGAACCCCTTTGGCCAAAAAAACTTCTAATGTAGGCTACTTGCCCATGGTCCCAGATTCAGGATCGGTTATATATTGTGTCTCCTTCTGATTTATACCAGGGGTGTGGTTAGAATGCTGATCCAAGATCTGCATGTGTATCAAGTGTTTCAAATACTTGTTCTCCACACTGTACAATGTATTGAAACAGGATGTTGACGACATCGCGGTTTATGTATAATACACGCATTTACCATATAACATACTGCGCTGGTGTAGCTCAGTGGTTACTTTGAAAACTTTCTCTATCAGAAATGTTCTTTTACCTCTGCAAAGGGGTTCAAACCACGGGCGCTGTCCAGTGTTTTGCCAGTCACTTTTGCATCACTGAGCGAACCTTTGATAATTTTGAGTGGGAAAATAAAGACTACAACAAAACAAGACAGAGTTACGGTGCATGCAGGAGTCATTTGTTTGGGAATTTAGATTAACTTTCACATAATTGTCTATGATACAAAATTGTGAAACAGTGAACCCCTTTGGCCAAAAAAACTTCTAATGTAGGCTACTTGCCCATGGTCCCAGATTCAGGATCGGTTATATATTGTGTCTCCTTCTGATTTATACCAGGGGTGTGGTTAGAATGCTGATCCAAGATCTGCATGTGTATCAAGTGTTTCAAATACTTGTTCTCCACACTGTACAATGTATTGAAACAGGATGTTGACGACATCGCGGTTTATGTATAAAACACGCATTTACCATATAACATACTGAGCTGGTGTAGCTCAGTGGTTACTTTGAAAACTTTCTCTATCAGAAATGTTCTTTCCCTCTGCAAAGGGGTTCGAACCACGGGCGCTGTCCAGTGTTTTGCCAGTCACTTTTGCATCACTGGAGCGAACCTTTGATAATTTTGAGTGGGAAAATAAAGACTACAACAGAACAAGACAGAGTTACGGTGCATGCAGGAGTCATTTGTTTGGGAATTTAGATTAACTTTCACATAATTGTCTATGATACAAAATTGTGAAACAGTGAACCCCTTTGGCCAAAAAAACTTCTAATGTAGGCTACTTGCCCATGGTCCCAGATTCAGGATCGGTTATATATTGTGTCTCCTTCTGATTTATACCAGGGGTGTGGTTAGAATGCTGATCCAAGATCTGCATGTGTATCAAGTGTTTCAAAAACTTGTTCTCCACACTGTACAATGTATTGAAACAGGATGTTGACGACATCGCGGTTTATGTATAAAACACGCATTTACCATATAACATACTGAGCTGGTGTAGCTCAGTGGTTACTTGAAAACTTTCTCTATCAGAAATGTTCTTTCCCTCTGCAAAGGGGTTCGAACCACGGGCGCTGTCCAGTGTTTTGCCAGTCACTTTTGCATCACTGGAGCGAACCTTTGATAATTTTGAGTGGGAAAACAAAGACGACAACAAAACAAGACAGAGTTACGGTGCATGCAGGAGTCATTTGTTTGGGAATTTAGATTAACTTTCACATAATTGTCTATGATACAAAATTGTGAAACAGTGAACCCCTTTGGCCAAAAAAACTTCTAATGTAGGCTACTTGCCCATGGTCCCAGATTCAGGATCGGTTATATATTGTGTCTCCTTCTGATTTATACCAGGGGTGTGGTTAGAATGCTGATCCAAGATCTGCATGTGTATCAAGTGTTTCAAAACTTGTTCTCCACACTGTACAATGTATTGAAACAGGATGTTGACGACATCGCGGTTTATGTATAAAACACGCATTTACCATATAACATACTGAGCTGGTGTAGCTCAGTGGTTACTTTGAAAACTTTCTCTATCAGAAATGTTCTTTCCCTCTGCAAAGGGGTTCGAACCACGGGCGCTGTCCAGTGTTTTGCCAGTCACTTTTGCATCACTGGAGCGAACCTTTGATAATTTTGAGTGGGAAAACAAAGACGACAACAAAACAAGACAGAGTTACGGTGCATGCAGGAGTCATTTGTTTGGGAATTTAGATTAACTTTCACATAATTGTCTATGATACAAAATTGTGAAACAGTGAACCCCTTTGGCCAAAAAAACTTCTAATGTAGGCTACTTGCCCATGGTCCCAGATTCAGGATCGGTTATATATTGTGTCTCCTTCTGATTTATACCAGGGGTGTGGTTAGAATGCTGATCCAAGATCTGCATGTGTATCAAGTGTTTCAAATACTTGTTCTCCACACTGTACAATGTATTGAAACAGGATGTTGACGACATCGCGGTTTATGTATAAAACACGCATTTACCATATAACATACTGCGCTGGTGTAGCTCAGTGGTTACTTTGAAAACTTTCTCTATCAGAAATGTTCTTTCCCTCTGCAAAGGGGTTCGAACCACGGGCGCTGTCCAGTGTTTTGCCAGTCACTTTTGCATCACTGGAGCGAACCTTTGATAATTTTGAGTGGGAAAACAAAGACGACAACAAAACAAGACAGAGTTACGGTGCATGCAGGAGTCATTTGTTTGGGAATTTAGATTAACTTTCACATAATTGTCTATGATACAAAATTGTGAAACAGTGAACCCCTTTGGCCAAAAAAACTTCTAATGTAGGCTACTTGCCCATGGTCCCAGATTCAGGATCGGTTATATATTGTGTCTCCTTCTGATTTATACCAGGGGTGTGGTTAGAATGCTGATCCAAGATCTGCATGTGTATCAAGTGTTTCAAAAACTTGTTCTCCACACTGTACAATGTATTGAAACAGGATGTTGACGACATCGCGGTTTATGTATAAAACACGCATTTACCATATAACATACTGAGCTGGTGTAGCTCAGTGGTTACTTCGAAAACTTTCTCTATCAGAAATGTTCTTTACCTCTGCGAAGGGTTTCAAACCACGGGTGCTGTCCAGTGTTTTGCCAGTCACTTTTGCATCACTGTTGCGAACCTTTGATAATTTTGAGTGGGAAAACAAAGACGACAACAAAACAAGACAGAGTTACGGTGCATGCAGGAGTCATTTGTTTGGGAATTTAGATTAACTTTCACATAATTGTCTATGATACAAAATTGTGAAACAGTGAACCCCTTTGGCCAAAAAAACTTCTAATGTAGGCTACTTGCCCATGGTCCCAGATTCAGGATCGGTTATATATTGTGTCTCCTTCTGATTTATACCAGGGGTGTGGTTAGAATGCTGATCCAAGATCTGCATGTGTATCAAGTGTTTCAAATACTTGTTCTCCACACTGTACAATGTATTGAAACAGGATGTTGACGACATCGCGGTTTATGTATAAAACACGCATTTACCATATAACATACTGAGCTGGTGTAGCTCAGTGGTTACTTTGAAAACTTTCTCTATCAGAAATGTTCTTTCCCTCTGCAAAGGGGTTCGAACCACGGGCGCTGTCCAGTGTTTTGCCAGTCACTTTTGCATCACTGGAGCGAACCTTTGATAATTTTGAGTGGGAAAACAAAGACGACAACAAAACAAGACAGAGTTACGGTGCATGCAGGAGTCATTTGTTTGGGAATTTAGATTAACTTTCACATAATTGTCTATGATACAAAATTGTGAAACAGTGAACCCCTTTGGCCAAAAAAACTTCTAATGTAGGCTACTTGCCCATGGTCCCAGATTCAGGATCGGTTATATATTGTGTCTCCTTCTGATTTATACCAGGGGTGTGGTTAGAATGCTGATCCAAGATCTGCATGTGTATCAAGTGTTTCAAATACTTGTTCTCCACACTGTACAATGTATTGAAACAGGATGTTGACGACATCGCGGTTTATGTATAAAACACGCATTTACCATATAACATACTGAGCTGGTGTAGCTCAGTGGTTACTTTGAAAACTTTCTCTATCAGAAATGTTCTTTCCCTCTGCAAAGGGTTCGAACCACGGGCGCTGTCCAGTGTTTTGCCAGTCACTTTTGCATCACTGGAGCGAACCTTTGATAATTTTGAGTGGGAAAACAAAGACGACAACAAAACAAGACAGAGTTACGGTGCATGCAGGAGTCATTTGTTTGGGAATTTAGATTAACTTTCACATAATTGTCTATGATACAAAATTGTGAAACAGTGAACCCCTTTGGCCAAAAAACTTCTAATGTAGGCTACTTGCCCATGGTCCCAGATTCAGGATCGGTTATATATTGTGTCTCCTTCTGATTTATACCAGGGGTGTGGTTAGAATGCTGATCCAAGATCTGCATGTGTATCAAGTGTTTCAAAACTTGTTCTCCACACTGTACAATGTATTGAAACAGGATGTTGACGACATCGCGGTTTATGTATAAAACACGCATTTACCAAATAACATACTGAGCTGGTGTAGCTCAGTGGTTACTTCGAAAACTTTCTCTATCAGAAATGTTCTTTCCCTCTGCAAAGGGGTTCGAACCACGGGCGCTGTCCAGTGTTTTGCCAGTCACTATTGCATCACTGGAGCGAACCTTTGATAATTTTGAGTGGGAAAACAAAGACGACAACAAAACAAGACAGAGTTACGGTGCATGCAGGAGTCATTTGTTTGGGAATTTAGATTAACTTTCACATAATTGTCTATGATACAAAATTGTGAAACAGTGAACCCCTTTGGCCAAAAAAACTTCTAATGTAGGCTACTTGCCCATGGTCCCAGATTCAGGATCGGTTATATATTGTGTCTCCTTCTGATTTATACCAGGGGTGTGGTTAGAATGCTGATCCAAGATCTGCATGTGTATCAAGTGTTTCAAAAACTTGTTCTCCACACTGTACAATGTATTGAAACAGGATGTTGACGACATCGCGGTTTATGTATAAAACACGCATTTACCATATAACATACTGAGCTGGTGTAGCTCAGTGGTTACTTTGAAAACTTTCTCTATCAGAAATGTTCTTTCCCTCTGCAAAGGGGTTCGAACCACGGGCGCTGTCCAGTGTTTTGCCAGTCACTTTTGCATCACTGGAGCGAACCTTTGATAATTTTGAGTGGGAAAACAAAGACGACAACAAAACAAGACAGAGTTACGGTGCATGCAGGAGTCATTTGTTTGGGAATTTAGATTAACTTTCACATAATTGTCTATGATACAAAATTGTGAAACAGTGAACCCCTTTGGCCAAAAAAACTTCTAATGTAGGCTACTTGCCCATGGTCCCAGATTCAGGATCGGTTATATATTGTGTCTCCTTCTGATTTATACCAGGGGTGTGGTTAGAATGCTGATCCAAGATCTGCATGTGTATCAAGTGTTTCAAATACTTGTTCTCCACACTGTACAATGTATTGAAACAGGATGTTGACGACATCGCTGCTTATGTATAATACACGCATTTACCATATAACGTACTGCGCTGGTTTAGCTCAGTGGTTACTTTGAAAACTTTCTCTATCAGAAATGTTCTTTACCTCTGCGAAGGGTTTCAAACCACGGGTGCTGTCCAGTGTTTTGCCAGTCACTTTTGCATCACTGTTGCGAACCTTTGATAATTTTGAGTGGGAAAACAAAGACGACAACAAAACAAGACAGAGTTACGGTGCATGCAGGAGTCATTTGTTTGGGAATTTAGATTAACTTTCACATAATTGTCTATGATACAAAATTGTGAAACAGTGAACCCCTTTGGCCAAAAAACTTCTAATGTAGGCTACTTGCCCATGGTCCCAGATTCAGGATCGGTTATATATTGTGTCTCCTTCTGATTTATACCAGGGGTGTGGTTAGAATGCTGATCCAAGATCTGCATGTGTATCAAGTGTTTCAAAAACTTGTTCTCCACACTGTACAATGTATTGAAACAGGATGTTGACGACATCGCGGTTTATGTATAAAACACGCATTTACCATATAACATACTGAGCTGGTGTAGCTCAGTGGTTACTTTGAAAACTTTCTCTATCAGAAATGTTCTTTCCCTCTGCAAAGGGGTTCGAACCACGGGCGCTGTCCAGTGTTTTGCCAGTCACTTTTGCATCACTGGAGCGAACCTTTGATAATTTTGAGTGGGAAAACAAAGACTACAACAAAACAAGACAGAGTTACGGTGCATGCAGGAGTCATTTGTTTGGGAATTTAGATTAACTTTCACATAATTGTCTATGATACAAAATTGTGAAACAGTGAACCCCTTTGGCCAAAAAAACTTCTAATGTAGGCTACTTGCCCATGGTCCCAGATTCAGGATCGGTTATATATTGTGTCTCCTTCTGATTTATACCAGGGGTGTGGTTAGAATGCTGATCCAAGATCTGCATGTGTATCAAGTGTTTCAAATACTTGTTCTCCACACTGTACAATGTATTGAAACAGGATGTTGACGACATCGCTGTTTATGTATAATACACGCATTTACCATATAATGTACTGCGCTGGTGTAGCTCAGTGATTACTTTGAAAACTTTCTCTATCAGAAATGTTCTTTACCTCTGCAAAGGGGTTCAAACCACGGGTGCTGTCCAGTGTTTTGCCAGTCACTTTCGCATCACTGGAGCGAACCTTTGATAATTTTGAGTGGGAAAATAAAGACTACAACAGAACAAGACAGAGTTACGGTGCATGCAGGAGTCATTTGTTTGGGAATTTAGATTAACTTTCACATAATTGTCTATGATACAAAATTGTGAAACAGTGAACCCCTTTGGCCAAAAAAACTTCTAATGTAGGCTACTTGCCCATGGTCCCAGATTCAGGATCGAAGGATTATATATTGTGTCTCCTTCTGATTTATACCAGGGGTGTGGTTAGAATGCTGATCCAAGATCTGCATGTGTATCAAGTGTTTCAAATACTTGTTCTCCACACTGTACAATGTATTGAAACAGGATGTTGACGACATCGCGGTTTATGTATAAAACACGCATTTACCATATAACATACTGAGCTGGTGTAGCTCAGTGGTTACTTTGAAAACTTTCTCTATCAGAAATGTTCTTTCCCTCTGCAAAAGGGTTCGAACCACGGGCGCTGTCCAGTGTTTTGCCAGTCACTTTTGCATCACTGGAGCGAACCTTTGATAATTTTGAGTGGGAAAACAAAGACGACAACAAAACAAGACAGAGTTACGGTGCATGCAGGAGTCATTTGTTTGGGAATTTAGATTAACTTTCACATAATTGTCTATGATACAAAATTGTGAAACAGTGAACCCCTTTGGCCAAAAAAACTTCTAATGTAGGCTACTTGCCCATGGTCCCAGATTCAGGATCGGTTATATATTGTGTCTCCTTCTGATTTATACCAGGGGTGTGGTTAGAATGCTGATCCAAGATCTGCATGTGTATCAAGTGTTTCAAATACTTGTTCTCCACACTGTACAATGTATTGAAACAGGATGTTGACGACATCGCGGTTTATGTATAAAACACGCATTTACCATATAACATACTGAGCTGGTGTAGCTCAGTGGTTACTTTGAAAACTTTCTCTATCAGAAATGTTCTTTCCCTCTGCAAAGGGGTTCGAACCACGGGCGCTGTCCAGTGTTTTGCCAGTCACTTTTGCATCACTGGAGCGAACCTTTGATAATTTTGAGTGGGAAAATAAAGACTACAACAAAACAAGACAGAGTTACGGTGCATGCAGGAGTCATTTGTTTGGGAATTTAGATTAACTTTCACATAATTGTCTATGATACAAAATTGTGAAACAGTGAACCCCTTTGGCCAAAAAAACTTCTAATGTAGGCTACTTGCCCATGGTCCCAGATTCAGGATCGGTTATATATTGTGTCTCCTTCTGATTTATACCAGGGGTGTGGTTAGAATGCTGATCCAAGATCTGCATGTGTATCAAGTGTTTCAAATACTTGTTCTCCACACTGTACAATGTATTGAAACAGGATGTTGACGACATCGCGGTTTATGTATAAAACACGCATTTACAATATAACATAGTGAGCTGGTGTAGCTCAGTGGTTACTTTGAAAACTTTCTCTATCAGAAATGTTCTTTCCCTCTGCAAAGGGGTTCGAACCACGGGCGCTGTCCAGTGTTTTGCCAGTCACTGGAGCGAACCTTTGATAATTTTGAGTGGGAAAACAAAGACGACAACAAAACAAGACAGAGTTACGGTGCATGCAGGAGTCATTTGTTTGGGAATTTAGATTAACTTTCACATAATTGTCTATGATACAAAATTGTGAAACAGTGAACCCCTTTGGCCAAAAAAACTTCTCATGTAGGCTACTTGCCCATGGTCCAATATTCAGGATCGGTTATATATTGTGTCTCCTTCTGATTTATACCAGGGGTGTGGTTAGAATGCTGATCCAAGATCTGCATGTGTATCAAGTGTTTCAAATACTTGTTCTCCACACTGTACAATGTATTGAAACAGGATGTTGACGACATCGCGGTTTATGTATAAAACACGCATTTACCATATAACATACTGCGCTGGTGTAGCTCAGTGGTTACTTTGAAAACTTTCTCTATCAGAAATGTTCTTTACCTCTGCAAAGGGGTTCGAACCACGGGCGCTGTCCAGTGTTTTGCCAGTCACTTTTGCATCACTGGAGCGAACCTTTGATAATTTTGAGTGGGAAAATAAAGACTACAACAAAACAAGACAGAGTTACGGTGCATGCAGGAGTCATTTGTTTGGGAATTTAGATTAACTTTCACATAATTGTCTATGATACAAAATTGTGAAACAGTGAACCCCTTTGGCCAAAAAAACTTCTAATGTAGGCTACTTGCCCATGGTCCCAGATTCAGGATCGGTTATATATTGTGTCTCCTTCTGATTTATACCAGGGGTGTGGTTAGAATGCTGATCCAAGATCTGCATGTGTATCAAGTGTTTCAAATACTTGTTCTCCACACTGTACAATGTATTGAAACAGGATGTTGACTGACATCGCGGTTTATGTATAAAACACGCATTTACCATATAACATACTGCCCATGCTGGTGTAGCTCAGTGGTTACTTTGAAAACTTTCTCTATCAGAAATGTTCTTTCCTCTGCAAAGGGGTTTGAACCACGGGCGCTGTCCAGTGTTTTGCCAGTCACTTTTGCATCACTGGAGCGAACCTTTGATAATTTTGAGTGGGAAAACAAAGACGACAACAAAACAAGACAGAGTTACGGTGCATGCAGGAGTCATTTGTTTGGGAATTTAGATTAACTTTCACATAATTGTCTATGATACAAAATTGTGAAACAGTGAACCCCTTTGGCCAAAAAAACTTCTAATGTAGGCTACTTGCCCATGGTCCCAGATTCAGGATCGGTTATATATTGTGTCTCCTTCTGATTTATACCAGGGGTGTGGTTAGAATGCTGATCCAAGATCTGCATGTGTATCAAGTGTTTCAAATACTTGTTCTCCACACTGTACAATGTATTGAAACAGGATGTTGACGACATCGCGGTTTATGTATAATACACGCATTTACCATATAACATACTGAGCTGGTGTAGCTCAGTGGTTACTTTGAAAACTTTCTCTATCAGAAATGTTCTTTCCCTCTGCAAAGGGGTTTGAACCACGGGCGCTGTCCAGTGTTTTGCCAGTCACTTTTGCATCACTGGAGCGAACCTTTGATAATTTTGAGTGGGAAAACAAAGACGACAACAAAACAAGACAGAGTTACGGTGCATGCAGGAGTCATTTGTTTGGGAATTTAGATTAACTTTCACATAATTGTCTATGATACAAAATTGTGAAACAGTGAACCCCTTTGGCCAAAAAAACTTCTAATGTAGGCTACTTGCCCATGGTCCCAGATTCAGGATCGGTTATATATTGTGTCTCCTTCTGATTTATACCAGGGGTGTGGTTAGAATGCTGATCCAAGATCTGCATGTGTATCAAGTGTTTCAAATACTTGTTCTACACACTGTACAATGTATTGAAACAGGATGTTGACGACATCACGGTTTATGTATAATACACTCATTTAGTATATAATATACTGTGCTGGTGTAGCTTAGTGGTTACTTTGAAAACTTTCTCTATCAGAAATGTTCTTTACCTCTGCAAAGGGGTTTGAACCAAGGCCGCTGTCCAGTGTTTTGCCAGTCACTTTTTCATCACTGTCTTGAACCTTTGATAATTTTGAGTGGGAAAATAAAGACTACAACAAAACAAGACAGAGTTACGGTGCATGCAGGAGTCATTTGTTTGGGAATTTAGATTAACTTTCACATAATTGTCTATGATACAAAATTGTGAAACAGTGAACCCCTTTGGCCAAAAAACTTCTAATGTAGGCTACTTGCCCATGGTCCCAGATTCAGGATCGGTTATATATTGTGTCTCCTTCTGATTTATACCAGGGGTGTGGTTAGAATGCTGATCCAAGATCTGCATGTGTATCAAGTGTTTCAAAAACTTGTTCTCCACACTGTACAATGTATTGAAACAGGATGTTGACGACATCGCGGTTTATGTATAATACACGCATTTACCATATAACATACTGCGCTGGTGTAGCTCAGTGGTTACTTTGAAAACTTTCTCTATCAGAAATATTCTCTACCTCTGCAAAGGGGTTTGAACCACGGGCGCTGTCCAGTCACTTTTGCATCGCTGGAGCGAACCTTTGATAATTTTGAGTGGGAAAATAAAGACTACAACAAAACAAGACAGAGTTACGGTGCATGCAGGAGTCATTTGTTTGGGAATTTAGATGAACTTTCACATAATTGTCTATTATACAAAATTGTGAAACAGTGAACCCCTTTGGCCAAAATAACTTTTAATGTAGTCTTCTTGCCCACGGTCCCAGATCGGTTATATATTGTGTCTCCTTCTGATTTATACCGGGGGTGTGGTTAGAATGCTGATCCAAGATCTGCACAGTTGATGAAGCCCGGTAAAGACGGCTACTAGATATGTTTGAATCATTTTATCGGGCGCAGTTCCTAGGAGCAGTGGAATGGTATTACTCGGCCAAATCTTCTCAATGAGCGGGCCAGGCGAGGTAAATTAATCGCACCTAAAATTTTGCACATGCGCAGACCATACAGTCAATGGCGCAGACAGCCAGCAATGTTGACAAACAACTGGGGAGAGGCCAATTGCACCGTAAGGGAAATATCCGGATCTTGTATACAGCTATTGTACAAATACTGTATTCTCTATGCAATTAAATGTTTCAAGCAGCGTTGTACAAATGCCAAATGTTCGACATTTGCCTGGCTTTATTACTGTCTGAATAGCTAAGGTTAGTTTACGTTAATTCACAACATTAGCTAGTAGCAGCTAGCTATATCAAAGGTGCTTTGTTTAACTGACCCGTCGCAGCTTGAAGGAACCGTTGGAATAATGCAGATTGCTACATATTCGTAATTTATACAATTACATATCGGTATGTGTGTTGGTTTGCTACTACTTTAGCAGTCTGGATTTGGCATTTCGAATTTTAACATTTAGCTTCAGCTGTTTGCATGACGTTTTCGGCAATGAAATGATCTGGAAAGTTACAGGGTAACAGTCGTTATTTGCTGAATGAGGTTCCAAGCTCGCGGCTACATTGTAGGGGGCAACATCCACTGTAACTACTGAAGGGGCCTAAAGATTACTGTTATCACTCCAATCAAACATACTGTAATGCTGGTTCCTTGAATGCTTTCTAGATTTTTTGGAAATCAGAGGTTTCAGGTTTGTGATTGGGTATCTATAGCCTAGTTTGTTTTTCCCAAAATATTACCAACTTTACCTTTTTCCTCAAGCCTGTTTAGCTCCCGGGTGAATGAAGGAGATTTGTCTTTCCAGTTGACACTCTGTGAAAATGAAGGGGTGAGCTAACAATGCATTGATTTAACCATAATCCATTTGAACCAAAGCTACTTCCACATGATTTGTTGTAATAAATTTGAGTGTTGGGCTAGATGGTCATATTCTAGCACAAGTTGAAAGAGCGGTGTGTTACTGTATATTTGTTACTGTGTATTACCATTGTTCTTCTCATTTTGTTATGTAGTCAACAGAAAAGCCCTGACCCGGATGAAAGTGCACATGTCATTGAAGAAGGTAATGTCATGTAGAAAGGAAATAACGACCCTCAAAACATCAGAAGACAAGACACCCAGGGTATTTTCTTTCTGATATTATAGAGACTGTATTCTGATTTTTGCTCTACCAGGTGCAGTGGCTACAGCAGATGACCCATCAGCTGCCATCGCCACCATTCAGTCTGCCGCCACCTTCTCCTCAGAGCATCCAATAAAGTATCTATTCAAGACGGAGGGAGCTGGGGGGCAGGTAGGGGAGCTGTACTACCCTCCCGCTGGGCAGGTACAGTTGGGAAAAGCATACTGTACAGGGCTCACTAGATCTAGCCGAAGTCCCTGAGCTGGAGCTCTGAGCCCAGCCAATGCCCATCCAAGGTTTTCTAAGGCTCAGTCTTCTGTCATTACTAATGACCGATTGAATGTTTCGCTCAACAAACCTGTGTGTTTTCTTTTGCTTAAGGTGACATACAGAGTAATCCAGGTGTCTGATGGACAGTTGGAGGCTCAAAGTGATGGAGCCACAGCGGTCAGTGTGCTAACTGGATTTCCTGCAGCCACACAGCCTGTGGCCCAGGTGAGAATTTATACGAGCAGGACTTGGGGCACTCCCAGCGGGAAACACTTTTACCCACCAGGCTAGTAGTATTTGATTAAAGTCAGATTCTGCAAATCAAACATAGCATTGTTTTTAATCTGGGATAGCAAAGATGATCTACTCTAATCTATTCCTCTACTTCTACTACTCACTGTATACAGTTTCGATTGTTATTCAACTGACAAAGGTGTCCTCTTGCTGTAGGCTTTGTACTCTCAGTCCGAGGGGTTGGAGGGGGACGGCACGGAGACACATTACACCTACTACCCTGCAACCATCGCTGATGCTTCACCAGGCACCATGGTAACCAGCGTGGTGCAGGCATCTGATACACATCTAAGTCAGAGCACTCCCACTGGTGAGGAGATGGAGACTCAATCACATAGAAATAGAATTACTATATTGAATGAATAGATCCTATTTCTATGTTCCATCAGGTTGGGCATTTATTTCCAATTGGCTTTCCATTTTGAATGCCATTTGATATTGATACAGTTAGAGTACCAGTCAAATATGGACATAATATGGACTTGGTATTTTACTAAATAGGAACCCTACCATGTCACAACAGCACTGATTGGCTCAAATGCATGAAGGAAAGAAATTCCACAAGTTAAATTTTAACAAGGCACACCTATTAATTTAAATGCATTCCATGTGACAACCTCATGATGCTGGTTAAGAGAATGCCAAGAGTGTGCAAAGCTGTCATCAAAGCAAAGGGTGGCTACTTTGAAGAATCTAAAATCTAAAATATATTTTGATTTGTTTAACACTTTTTTTGTTACTACATGATTCCGTATGTGTTATTTCACAGTGTTGATGTCTTAACTATTATTCTACAATGTGGAAAATGGTAAAAATGAAGAAAAACCCTTGAATGAGTAGGTGTGTCCAAACCTTTTGACTGGTACTGTATATTGTTAATTTGGATTGAAAAAAGCAAGGGACTTCTTTGTTTCAGGGCAGTTGTATGTGATGATGTCCCCCCAGGAAGTGCTGACGGGAGCCAACCAGAGGTCCATTGCACCTCGCACACAACCGTACAACGTGTAAGCTGCCATTTTGATCAGTACAGTAGGTATTGTGATGGCTCTCCTGGAGAAGCCAGGAGAGTCATCACAGTTACCATACTAGTTAGTCACACTGTCCTGTGTCCATTCATGAGTTTCTTTGTGTTGGGCTATTTTATTAGCCTTGTTACTGTTTTAGCTGCACACATGGATGTGTGCATGTGTATGCTGTGTATGCCAAAGTTTTCAAGGTAATATCTGTTTATTCATGTCTATACTAATTGTGTCTTGTAGAAAATCAGAGGTCCCACGCACTTCTAGAGATGACAAAAGACGAGCCCAGCACAACGAGGGTGAGACCTAGACACCGATCATAAATTACTCATACAATACTTCATATGAAATGTCTCTTAAATGCTAGTTGGATTTGGATGTTACGATGAGCACAGAATCATGTGTTGCCCTGCCTACCTACTCAAATTTGTTATTGTGTCATTTGTCTTCAAGTTGAACGTAGACGCAGGGACAAGATCAACAACTGGATCGTCACGCTCTCAAAGACCATCCCAGACTGCAACATTGACCCTACCAAGTCAGGGCAGGTCAGTATCAGCAATGAGGTCAGTATCACCATAAAATGGGTCACTGTCAAGTCTCATGGGTATGGCCAGGAGTTTTTCCTGACCATGACACCTGACTAGAAAAAACTTAACTATAAAAAGGAGTACCAAGAGTTTTTTTCTTGTCGGAACACATTCTCAGGAAAAACATCCTGGCCCTACATGGGAGAGGGTGACACAGTCTTTGTGTTTTGGTTCAATCTTGTCGGAACACATTCTCAGGAAAAACCTCCTGGCCCTACATGGGAGAGGGTGACACAGTCTTTGTGTTTTGGTTCAGAGTAAAGGTGGGATCCTCTCCAAAGCCTGTGACTATATCCAGGAGCTTCGGCAGAACAACCTCAGACTGGGGGATGACCTAAGCACCTGGATAGGCTCAGAATGGACAACCAACTACTGAGGCAAGAGGTAAGATACTATGGCTGATATTTTGCCCAATATTGTCGAAAGAGCTAATTGGTCAAAATACCAAAAAGTGGGAAAGATCCGAATTGGGCTGCCTGTGTAAATGTAGCCAACTTTAAATCGTTCACGTGTTGTAATAGGTTCTGATTTTGATGATCAGGCTGTAGGATTAGCGAGTGAGAGATTTTTGTGCTATCAATCCTGTTCACCTACTTACTGCAACACTAATTGTATATGCAATCACACAGAATCACAGAAAACATTTCTTTGAGATTTGACAACGTCGTCGTACTGCGCAGCATCACTGGTCTACAGTCGTGGCCAAAAGTTTTGAGAATGACACAAATATTAATTTTCACAAAGTCTTCTGCCTCAGTTTGTATGATGGCAATTTGCATATACTCCAGAATGTTATGAAGAGTGATCAGATGAATTGCAATTTAATTGCAAAGTCCCTTTTTGCCATGCAAATAAACGGAATCCCCCCAAAAACATTTCCACTGCATTTCAGCCCTGCCACAAAAGGACCAGCTGACATCATGTCAGTGATTCTCTCATTAACACAGGTGTGAGTGTTGAGGACACGAGGACAAGGCTGGAGATCACTCTATCATGCTGATTGAGTTTGAATAACAGACTGGAAGCTTCAAAAGGAGGGTGGTGCTTGGAATCATTGTTCTTCCTCTGTCAATCATGGTTACCTGCAAGGAAACATGTGGCGACATCATTGCTTTGCACAAAAGGGCTTCACAGGCAAGAATAATGCTGCCAGTAAGATTGCACCGAAATCAACCATTTATCGGATCATTAAGAACTTCAAGGAGATCGGTTCAATTTTTGTGAAGAAGGCTTCAGGGCGCCCAAGAAAGTCCAGCAAGCGCCAGGACTGTCTCCTAAAGTTGATACAGAATGGCAGCAGGCAGGTGTGAGTGCATCTGCACGCACAGTGAGGCAAAGACTTTTGGAGGATGGCCTGGTGTCAAGAAGGGCAGCAAAGAAGCCACTTCTCTCCAGGAAAAACATCAGGGACAGACTGATATTCTGCAAAAGGTACAGGGATTGGACTGCTGAGTCATTTTCTCTGATGAATCCCCCCTCCGATTGTTTAGGGCATCCGGAAATAAGCTTGTCCGGAGAAGACAAGGTGAGCGCTACCGTCAGTCCTGTGTCATGCCAACAGTAAAGCATCCTGAGGCCATTCATGTGTGGTGTTGCTTCTCAGCCAAGGGAGTGGGCTCACTCACAATTTTGCCTTAGAACACAGCCATGAATAAAGAATGGTACCAACACATCCTCCGAGAGCAACTTCTCCCAACCATTCAGGAACAGTTTGGTGACAAACAATGCCTTTTCCAGTATGATGGAGCACCTTGCCATAAGGCAAAAGTGATAACGAAGTGGCTCAGGGAACAAATCATCGATATTTGGGGTCCATGGCCAGGAAACTCCCCAGACCTTAATCCCATAGAGAACTTGTGGTCAATCCTCAAGAGGCGGGCGGACAAACAAAAACCCACAAATTCTGACAAACTCCAAGCATTGATTATGCAAGAATGGGCTGCCATCAGTCAGGATGTGGCCCAGAAGTTAATAGACAGCATGCCAGGGCGGATTGCAGAGGTCTTGAAAAAAAAGGGTCAACACTACAAATATTGACTCTTTGCATCAACTTCATGTAATTGTCAATAAAAGCCTTTGACACTTATGAAATGCTTGTAATTTTACTTCAGTATTCCATAGTAACATCTGACAAAAATATCTAAAGACACTGAAGCAGCAGACTTTGTGTTATTCTCTAAACTTTTTGCCACGACTGTACAAATCACCTCGCATCCAAACAACAACTTATTAACTACTTATAAAGCAATCGAGGTTAGGGGTTTTGCACCTCGTCGTGCTCAAACTGTACCCCTCAAACATGCTGAAAATGTAACTTGCAAACAAAATATCAAACCAAAATACCAACAGCTTTTTACGAAAATCAATGCATCAGATGTAATAATAGGTTTTGTTTGAGCTGCTTTTCCCATCTAATTTTGCACAGGTAGAAGACTGGAAATCCAAGAACCAGGTTCTGAGGAATCAGCTGCGACAGAATGGCATTGTAGGAGCAGCAAACGCAGACACTCAGTGAGGAGCAGCAAGGGTAGTCGGGGGAGAATATCTCAGTGAAGGGATGGAACTTTTGACCTCAAACTAAAAGAAAATTCTCACTACAAAAACTTCACTACAAAATCAGTCTGAAGGAGTTTGCAAGATATGTAAAATGTGGCCATTTAATGACCTAAGTAAAGAAAACCATGTTAGCTCTTGTAAATATTTTTCCCGCAGCTCTTCAGCTGTTATATACATACTTGTTTAGCTTTTTTACCTTTTTGACACAATTGCGCTTCATTGTATCAGGTATATATACTAACTCTTAGTATAGGTTTCAAAATACATTTTACATTTGACACATCTAGAGTATCAGATGTCCCCACTTGCAGAAATGACTCGGAACTTTGTTTTTTCTAAACTTGTCAGCGGGAAATGTATTATAATGATATATATTGTAATAAAGGATCTTTGTATTGATAAATTATAATGGAACTTCATATTTGAGTGGAAAGACTTCATGGGATTGAGAGCTTTCTATTCAGTTTACTTATTGAATCAAATCCAATTTTATTGTCACATACACATGATTAGCAGATGTTATTGCGGGTGTAGAGAAATGCTTGTGCTTCTAGCTCTGACAGTGCAGTAATATCTAACAAAATACACAACATACACACACACAAATATAAGTAGGAATGAATTAAGACTATGCATATGGATGAGCGATTTCAGAGCGGAGCAGACTAAGATACAGTAGAATAGTATAGCAAAAAACAGTACATATGATATGAGTTATGTAAGCATTATTAAGTGAATGAGATACTGTAGAATAGTATAGAAAACAGTATATACACATGAGATGAGTAATGTCAGTTATGTAAACATTAAGTGACAAAAGATACCATAGAATAAGATAGAATACAGTATAATACATATGTAAACATTATTAAAGTGACTAGTGTTCCATTCCTTATAGAGGCCAGTGATTCCTAGTCTATGCCTATAGGCAGCAGCCTCTAATGTGCTGGTGATGACTATTTAACAGTGATGGCCTTGAGATAGAAACTGTTTTCCAGTCTCGGTCCCAGCTTTGATGCACCTCTACTGACCTCGCCTTCTGGATGATTGCGGGGTGAACAGGCAGTGGCTCAGGTGGTTGAATCTACTAAGAACATGAGTGGTATCATTCAGAGTGTTCATTTAATCATTGGCTAACCTATTACATAATGTATGATTGTCATTAGAAATTTGTATAAAACAAATTTACGAGTAAGATGGATGTAATAACTATATTTCCAATGGTTTTACTGTTTCCTGAGTGCATGCAATTTATGTGATCTCGCCGGCAGTGGGTCCTCTTTCGGAGACACTGGCGCTTTAAGAATGAGACTACAGTGTAGCAGTCCTGTCGTCACAGTTCAACGTGAAATTGTATGGTAAACGATTTTACTATTTATTGTACCGAATCGCATAAACCAAGCCATTTGATGTCGTTTACACGCGAATAAGACAAGGGCCAAGAAAATGATCTGCATTTTATTGGTAGCTGGTCACGGCACTGTTCTAGAAACTCAGATAAAGGTAAGTTGTTTATGTAAGCAGACGAGGTTTGGGTGCAGAGGTCGTTATAAAGTACATGGTTAATTTCACAACACAACCAGGTCAATGCACACAAAAACACACTGCACTTAAATAATACAAAAATCAGACTTACCGCTGAACAAGGTAGGCTAACTACCAAAATAATTGAAAGATGTCGTTTCGAACAGAACGTTTTTTCAGGAAGAAAAAGGGATGTTCAATGACACAACGTTCAGTCAGTCTTGGCGTGTTTACATACAGTGCATTCAGAACGTTTTCAGACCCATTGACTTTTTCCACATTTGGTAACGTTTCAGCCTTATTTCAAAATGGATTACATTGGTGAGGGGAAAAAAAAACAATTTACACACAATACCCCATTAAACACAAAGCGCACATTTTTTGTTGTTGAAATTTGCAAATATATCGAAGGTCTGAGTTCCTGAGCGCTCTGGAGCAGGTTTTCATCAAGGATCTCTCTGTACTTTGCTCCATTCATCTTTCCCTCGATCCTGACTAGTCTCGTACCTTTTACTGAGGAGTGGCTTACTTCTGGCCACTGCCATAAAGGCCTCATTGGTGGAGAGCTGCAGAGATGGTTGTCCTTCTGGAAGGTTTTCCCATCTCCACAGAGGAACTCTGAAGCTCTGTCAGAGTGACCATCGGGTTTTTGGTCACCTCCCTGACCAAGACCCTTCTCTCCCGATTGCTCAGTTGGCCGGGCGACCGGCGCTAGGAAGAGTCTTGGTGGTTCCAAACTTCTTCCATTTAGGAATTATGGAGGCCACTGTGTTCTTCAGGACCTTCAATGCTGCAGAAATGTTTTGGTACTCTTCCCTAGATCTTTCTCGACACAATCGTGTCAGAGCTCTACGGATAATTCCTTCGACCTCATGGCATGGTTTTTGCTCTGACATGCACTGTCAACTTTGGGACCTTATATAGACAGGTGTGTGCCTCTCCAAATCATGTCTAATCAATTGAATTGACCACAGGTGGACTCCAATCAAATTGTAGAAACATCTTAAGCTCAATTTTGAATCTCACAGCAAAGGGTCTGAATACTTAAGGTATTTATTTTATTTTTTTTTTTTTTTGCAAAAAGGTAAAAAAAAAAAAAAGTTTTTGTTTTGTCATTATGCGGTATTGTGTGTAGATTGATGAGGGGAAAAAAATATTTAATCCATTTAAGGCTGTAACATAACACAATGTGGAAAAAGGGAACGGGTCTGAATACTTTCTGAATGTACTGTACGTCTCTTTGTCCCTATTCACCTGTATGACTGTAGGGCAGGCTGAGCTGTGTGTGAGTGAGGGAGAGAGTGATAACTGGTCACTATGCTATAGGCCTGCTGAATTATGTCCAAGTATCAACATCCTTTGGAGAATATTATTTTAAGAGGAGTAAATAAAGTTCTACGGTGTGTAACAACTTCCAAACCCACATCCCATCACTCCTTATTTGTAATTTCTCTAGAATGATGCCACTGGTTTGTATGGACAGCTGACTGGGGTGCCAAAGGCATTGTTGCCTGGGATAGGAGGAAAGAAAATTCTGGACTTCTGGTGGGAAACGGTGAACACGTGAGTAATCAGTCAAATGTAATGACTGTGGACTGCCCTTTACAGTTTTTTGCTGTACAACATGTCTTATACTCAGTCCCAGTTGACATAATTGCATTATTAAATCCCTTTAACTTTGGAATATTGTGCCTTCAGAAAGTATTCAGACCCTTTGACCTTTTCCACGTTTTGTTATGTTACAGCCTTATTCTAAAATGAAAAATCCTTGAGATGTTTCGTAGTATAGGATCGTAGTATACCTGTGGTAAATTCAATTGATTGGACATACCTGCCTATATACGCCTGGCACAGTTTACAGTGCATGTCAGAGAAAAAAACAAGTCATGAGGTTGGAGGAATTGTCCGTAGAGCTCCGAGACAGGATTGTGTCGAGGCACAGATCTGGGGAAGGGTACCAAAACACTTATGCAGGTCCCCAGAACACAGTGGCCTCCACCATTCTTAAATGGAAGAAGTTTGGAACCACCAAGACTTCCAAGAGGTAGCCGCGCGGCCAAACTGAGCAATCAGGGGAGAAGGGCCTTGGTCAGGGAGGTATCCAAGAACCCAATGGTCACTTTGACAGAGCTCTAGAGTTCCTCTGTGGAGATGGGAGAACCTTCCAGAAGGACAACCATCTCTGCAGCATTCCGCCAATCAGGCCGTTATGGTAGAGTGGCCAGACGGAAGCCACTCCTCAGTAAAAGGCACATGACAGCCCTCTTGGAGTTTGGCTAAAGGCTCTCAGACCATGAGAAAGAAAGCAAGCATCACGTCTGGAGGAAACCTGGCACCATCCCAACGGTGAAACATAGTGGTAGCAGAATCATGCTGTGGGGATGTTTTTCAGCGGCAGGGATTGGGAGACTAGTCAGGATTGAGGCAAAGATGAATGGAGCATTGTACAGAGAGATCCTTGATGAAAACCTGCTCCAGAGTGCTCAGGACCTCAGATTAGGGTGAAGGTGCACCTTCCAACAGAACAACAACCCTAAGCACACAGCCAAGACAATGCAGGTGTTGCTTCGGGACAAGTCTCTGAATTTCCTTGAGTGGCCCAGCCAGAGCTTGGACTTGAACCCGATCAAACGTCTCTGGAAAGACCTGAAACTAGCTGTGCAGGAATGCTCCCCATCCAACCTGACATAGCTCGAGAGGCTCTGCAGAGAAGAATGGGAGGAACTCCCCAAATACAGGTGTGCCAAGCTTGTAGCGTCATACCCATGAAGCATCGAGGCTGTAATTGCTGCCAAAGGTGCTTCAACAAAGTACTGAGTAAAGGGTCTGAATTCTTATTTAAATGTAATATATATATTTTTTTAATATAAATTAGCAAACATTTCTAAAAAAACATTTTTTGCTTTGTCATTATAGGCTATCTCATGTGTAGATTGAGGGAGACCCCCCCCCCCCCCCCCCCCCCCAATTTAATTAATTTTAGAATAAGGCTGTAACGTAACAAAATATGGAAAAAGTCAAGGGGTCTGAGTACATTCCAAATGCACTGTATTTATGTATTTCTCTCCAGGCGGCAGTTGTTCAGTGAGGTCTATCTGGTCACAAACGCAGACAAGTAAGTACAGTAACATGTGGTGAAAGTGTTGACACTTGCTGTATTTCATCATAGCAGACTGAACTGAACCTGCCTCCCATGTATTTACATTTAAGCCAATTGAATTGGGAAATGTTGTCCTATGAGCTGGAAATGATTGATTATCTACCAGTTACTGCTTAGCTGTTCCCCTTTTTGTCTCCCATTGCAGGTATAAGCACTATGAGCGCTGGGCAACGGCCAATGACTTCCCTGTGGAGAATGTAGTGAACGACGGCAGTACAACCCTTGAGGGCCGGCTAGGAGCAGTGGCTGACCTGGAGCTCGCCATCCGCAGCCGCAAGTTGCAAGACGATATCATGGTGGTACGGCACTGATCCTAGATGTCATTTTATAATTTCTTAATTGTGTGGATTGAAATGTTCCATTGTGTGGGGATTATTTTTCAAACAACATGTTTGTGGACAGATTGCAGGGGATATGCTCTGTGCAGACCAGAACTTTGATATTGCTCAGGTTCTCCGCTTTTCAGGTCCAAGGTAAGATAACATATGTGCTCCTTCTGGTGAAAAACATCATATACCTCACCTCTGAGAAACTGAACCACGCTCATAGCAGAGTAGGTTTTTGGCCTTGTTTACATGTTAGTATCTCTGTATTTGACTTAGCCTGGAGAGTTGGCCATATACTATGAGCTAGAGGAGGGAGAGAAGAGCAGCTCCAGGGGTATAGTGGAGGTATGCCCTGAGACCCACAGGTAGGCAACAAGAAACATAATCTTTGGCTGAACTTATCTTGATGCCAGTATATTGTTGATAACAGTACTCTCGTTTGATCACTGAATGGGTGATTTGCCACCAACAGAAAAGTCTAAAAGACTGGGTATCTCTGTGTATTTTAGGATATCTCGCTTCCTCGAGAAACCACAGGAGGGAGTGACAGCATTGCGTCTGGCCAGTGTGGTGTTCTACTGCCTTCGCAAAGCCACACTGCCTTACCTCTCGGATTTCCTCACCCTGCAGCCCCAAGCTCAAGACAGGACCTTCGGCAGGTTCTGGGTCAGTAAGGACTGTGAACATGGGAATCTTTGGGTTTGGGCTCAGTTCAGTTTTCAATTCAGTGTCTTCCCGGAAGTGAATTGAAATTCAATTAATTAGTTGAAAATTGTCTGTTGCTTTATATGAGGATTTTCTAGTCATGATTTGAATTTCAATTCACTTTCTGAATTGATCCAGGGTTGGGGTCAATCCAGTTTTATTTCAGTATCGCTAGTACTATCTATCAAATTGGTTAGCAACTAACACTTGCGTCACGAGACTCACTGTTTGTCTTTTCACCCAGGAGTGGATCATCAATGAGGAGAAGTTACCTGTGTTTGGCATGAAACTGCCCACAGGGTTCCAGCTCATTGGACAAGTGGTGGGTTGATTTTTTCCCCATCCATACAGACTACTGTTGATTAACAGAATATTCTAATTGTCACTATTGTGTAAGTTTCAGGTCAAATTGTTATGACACGAGATATGTAAACTCTCCCCTGGAGAGCATGTGAATAGATTGGCAATCATTTAGATTATCAGCTCGATTGGAATGAGTAATTTGATGATGATGTATATTGACGATATGTATTTATCTTCTGGATATCACAGGGGCTGTCAGACTACACCAAGTGGCTTGCCCACTATTCTGCCCAGCAACAGCAATGCCCTGCCAAACCCATAACATGCCGCTCATACGCAAGGTAGATTGCACCGCTACAAAGACTTTATGAAAAATAGTATTGATGGGTTGTTCTCTCACCTTTTGGACTATCTTCAGGGATATGTAATTTCAGTGAATGTGAGCTAACATCATCTTTCACGTCCTCATAGAGTTGGGCTGATGGGGAATCCTTCTGACGGCTTCAATGGAAAAACGATCGCCATGACTATCTCCAACTTCTGGGCTGAGGTCACACTCATGGAGAGCCAGGCCCTGGTAACAGTCAGGCTTTACTCCAGATAATATACACGACAGGACAATACAACATGCGTAGTGTCATCTCTGATCAAATGTTAATGTATTCAACCATAAAGATAGTATGATTGATATATTTGCTCTGTTTTCTTCAGGTTCTTCTGCCTCATCCGCTCAATGATCCGACTGAATTTGGAAGCTTGCAGGATCTGTACTGTATCAGCCGTAAGGAGGGGTCAGTGTAAAAGCCCCAATGCCACACATGCATGCAGGATGTTTGCATGATGAATTCCCAAACCGTATTGATATTGTTTTGATCTACAGGTACTTGGGAGGTCTGCGGTTACTCCAGGCTACCTGTAAGAAGTTTTACCAATTCTGCTCAAAACAAGGGTGAGAAGAAAATGTCATTGGAGCCAGTAACAGCAAATGCAGAGTATTCAATAACTCTGATGTGTGTGGGGGTGGGGGGGGGGGTACAGCTGAACATTCTTATTCTGACATGGTTAATGCTCATTTGAGTCCCCTGCACGCTTTCTTTGGCAGTATCGCTTTGACAAAGCAGAACTTCACTCTCAAGTATGATACCAACATTCCTCGCCAGGTGGTAAGTGTCTACACTACAGTCTCTATATTTAAAGGCTCACTCTGTGATATTTAGTAGGTGTTTTTGTTCATTTGAATTAATGATACCCATTCATTCTTGAAGAATATCACTTATAAATGTCTCATGAGCCTAGTTCATGACAGTGTATCCTGAGAAAGTCCGTGAGAGATCTGTATGTATCTGTATATGCTGTTTTCAATTATGTTAGGTCAAAAGGCTAGTGATAATGTTAGTGACTGATGGAATTATTATTTCCCCCCTTTCTGCTTTGTTGAAGGGCCTGGCTGGAAGTAGGTAAGTGCTGCCTGGTGAACTGTTATTTTCTTCCATATTTATAGGTTAACCACATACTAATCAATATTTCCTCTGAGTCATATAAACCACATACTAATCAATATTTCCTCTAAGTCATATACTTATATGTTTTTGCCTTTTTTGGTCTTGTCATCTTTTCTAGCTCAAACTCCCTTTTTTCATAATTACATTTCTGTTTATTTATCTAATTTTATAACGTTCTCTTCTCTAACAGTGCAATAGTGTCTGCCACTCTGAAGTGTCTGATGAAATTCTACAACATCACAGAAAGTGTAAGAAGAGGAACATGTTACGCTGGAGTTCACTCTATTCATGCGCCAAATGATCAACTTGTGTTTAAGTTGTTTTGTTCTGTTTGCCCTAGGACCTTCCCAAACCCACCAGGGCCAACTTCATCCTCAACGTCGAGACGGATGAACTCTTCATCACTGCAGGTCTTCAGGACAGAGTTGTGCAGGTCAGCAATGAAAAGACAACACTCCCCTTTTCACACTACTGAGCTGAGCCGAGCTGAGCCAAGCCGAGCTGGACTGTACTTCCCAGGCCTGGTTACTGTAAAGAGTTTTTTTCTGACAAATGTCCTTCTTTTCATTGCAGGTCTATGAGGGCTTGGTCTACATGGACTTTAGCAAACAACTGATGGATGAACAGGGCTATGGTATTTGAAATGTGCAGTCTCAATAGCTGTTATGGCACATAAACACATTTTAGGAACTCCTATACATAATAAGGACCGCCAGTATATTAACGCTAATAATAATGGTGAATACAGCAGTGAGCAGCAATGAACAGGGTTCACAGACAGGGCTCACAGGATGTCAGAAATGACATAAGATCAGTCGCATAACAAAGCAAGCACTCTATCCTGTAGGAACTATCTTCCTTTATGTGCAATCAGTGAAAGCATTACCATGTTTATCTCTCAGTACTACAAGGAGGACGCAAGTGAAGTTAAGTCTAGTGCTGTATGTTGGAATGCAGCAGGTGGTCATACTTAAATGTATTGAGTTTACTGTATATATGAATATTTATAAATATATACTATATACACTGAGTGTACAAAACCGTAAGAACATATGCTTTTTCCATGGTATAGACTGACTAGGTGAATCCAGGCGAAAGCTATGATCCATTATTGATGTCACTTGTGAAATCCACTTCAATCAGTGTAGATAAAGGGGAGGAGACCGGTTAAATAAGGATTTTTAAGCCTTGAGACAATTGGGAAATGGATTGTGTACATGTGCCATTCAGAGGGTGAAAGGGCAAGACAAAATATTTAAGTGCCTTTGAATGGGGTACGGTAGTAGGTGCCAGGCACACCGGTTTGTGATGAGAACTGCAACGCTGCTGAGTTCTTCACGCTCAACAGTTTCCCATATTTATCAAGAATGGTCCACCACCCAAAGGTCATCCAGCCAACTTGACACAACTGTGGGAAGCAGTGGAGTCAACATGGGCCAGCATCCCTGTGGAAAGCTTTCGACACCTTGTAAAGTCCATGCCCCGACGAATTGAGTCTGTTTTGAGAGCAAAAGTGGAATGTGCAGCTCAATATTAGGAAGGTGTTCCTAATGTTTGTACACTTCGTGTATACGCTCACTACGCGTGACTTCCAGTTTCTTATTTTCCAAAATAAAAGATCCACTTTTCACTACGTTCACACCACATACTAGGGCAACAATATGTGATTATACAGATGTACTAATCATGATATTTCACATTGTTTGTCTGCATAATTCAAATCTAACGTTAATTTGCATGAGACAAAGTCCACTTGATCAATAGTTATTGTTTTAGTATCTTCTGGTGCCACAGGTGCCAATGCCATCTTTAGTGCCACCAACAGGTCTTGTGCATCCATCTAAGGTTGCAGTGACTTCATATTCACACAGCTTCTAAGGACATATACATAACATTTGCATACCAAATGTCATGGCCCCATGTCCATCGGTTCAGTTCTTATAGCCCTGGTGTGATATGCTGCCATCTAGTGGTGTGGCATGGCCAACTTTGAATGCAGCAACTAATCATTCTCAGATTAATTAGAGGCTAATTCATTGAGTCTATATGAGTCAATCTGACATATGGTTCATGAGAAGATTTATGAAGTATTTTATAGCATTAGCATATGTGCTAACACAAATCTATAGATACCATATTTGAATGCAATTTTCTTTTCTCAAAACCATGTAAGACTGATATAATGAGATATCAATACCAAATTCAGTGTGGTTCATCTTAGGGACATCCATAATAGCGACAGCGCATTTCAAGTTGATGGGCCACTGTGGTGTTGATTTACAGTAGTTTAAGTGGACGCATGAAATCAGATTTTTGATTTGTCAATAGCTCAGCCATCTTTTGTAGCTTTTCTCAAACTAGTTAAGACCTTCATTCCACATTTGGTGTCATTTGGTCCTATGGTTCATGAGAAGAAGATTTTTGAAGTATTTCTTTTACATATTGTAGCACATTAGCATATGTGCTAATATGCTTCCACTGTTATAGTGTTGCCATCTTTGAATGCATCAACGTCATTTCTCAAAATCTTTATGGACTATTGTTACAAGTCCAAAGACCAGATTTGGAGTGAATCTGACATTTAGTCAATGAGAAGATGTTTTATTATGAATTTAAGCATTAGCGTTACAAAGTAAAATAAGTGGTAATAGTTTGTGGAGTGGATTTACAAAGGATTTAAATGAACACGTAAAATCAGATTTCATGATTTATCAATAACTCAGCTATCTCTTATCTAATCCCTTATATTTTAAGAAATGTACCATGGACATACATACTAAATTTGGTTCATGAGAGGAAGTTCTTTTAAATATTTTCTCAAATTTACAAGATGGAGGAAAATGTATTATGCTGGACCATATGGGTCCTTGAGGCAAATTTGTTCAACATGAGGAAAGACACCTACATACAAAGATTCAAGTCTCTAGGTCAAACCGGCAACAGACGTTAGGGTTAAATTGAGACTGCTTATAATAGTGCCACCTATAGGCCAATCGATACTATTATTTTTGATCAAGTTACTCATGGCCTCTAATTTCGGGGTGTCAAATTAGGAAAACAGTTACCAATCAATGCTTAACAACTGTGAACCCCTGCAGGGATGTCAAACTCATTCCACTGAGGTGTTTGGTTTTTCCTTTCAATTAAGACCTTAATTCATCAGTCAAGTACAAGGGTGGAGCGAAAACCCGCTGATATTCGGCCCTCCGTGGAATGAGTTTGACACATCTGCGGCCTAATGATTGATTAATTAATGATTAATGATGATGATTTTTGAAAGGTAATTCATTCTTTAGGGGTATGGGAGTTTTGCTGCATGCGAGTTTAAGGCACCTGTGCATATCTTTGTGTGCATCCTCTTACATATATCTAGAGCTGAACGTTTATGTATACATTATGAAACTGAGTTTACAATGAACCTTTTACATGTTGATGTTTGTGTGTTGACTGTACACAGGGGATTACATTCCCATGGACATGAGCAGCTTGCCACCGTTCTGGTTAGCTTATCTGAGTGATCCCAGTGACTCTGGTCGGATTCACAGCAACGTCAGACAGCGCTGGCTCAATGGTAAGACACACACACACACTGTAAGCTCGGTTGGCAGGCAGCAATGTTCACCAAGGTCGGGGTCAATTCCATTTGTGATTTCAGTTTACTTCCTGTATTGACGGAATTATCACTTCATAGATTTTAAACTGTAGGCTAGAGGAATCAGATGATAATAAAAATGGATACCTTTGTTCTCTATCTGTATTTAGTCCTTCTGTTCACCTCATTTTTCTCAGGAGAAGCTGAAGTGGTTGATGCCATGAAGTCTTTTGCGGGGCTCACAGATCAAGCCAGGTTTGTGTAAGATGTTTGGAGGCTCACAGATCAAGCCAGGTTTGTGTAAGATGTTTGGAGGCTCACAGATCAAGCCAGGTTTGTGTAAGATGTTTGGAGGCTCACAGATCAAGCCAGGTTTGTGTAAGATGTTTGGAGGCTCACAGATCAAGCCAGGTTTGTGTAAGATGTTTGGAGGCTCACAGATCAAGCCAGGTTTATGTAAGATGTTTGGAGGCTCACAGATCAAGCCAGGTTTGTGTAAGATGTTTGGAGGCTCACAGATCAAGCCAGGTTTGTGTAAGATGTTTGGAGGCTCACAGGATCAAGCCAGGTTTGTGTAAGATGTTTGGAGGCTCACAGGATCAAGCCAGGTTTGTGTAAGATGTTTGGAGGCTCACAGATCAAGCCAGGTTTGTGTAAGATGTTTGGAGGCTCACAGATCAAGCCAGGTTTGTGTAAGATGTTTGGAGGCTCACAGATCAAGCCAGGTTTGTGTAAGATGTTTGGAGGCTCACAGATCAAGCCAGGTTTGTGTAAGATGTTTGGAGGCTCACAGATCAAGCCAGGTTTGTGTAAGATGTTTGGAGGCTCACAGATCAAGCCAGGTTTGTGTAAGATGTTTGGAGGCTCACAGATCAAGCCAGGTTTGTGTAAGATGTTTGGAGGCTCACAGATCAAGCCAGTTTGTTTGTGTAAGATGTTTGGAGGCTCACAGATCAAGCCAGGTTTGTGTAAGATGTTTGGAGGCTCACAGATCAAGCCAGGTTTGTGTAAGATGTTTGGAGGCTCACAGATCAAGCCAGGTTTGTGTAAGATGTTTGGAGGCTCACAGATCAAGCCAGGTTTGTGTAAGATGTTTGGAGGCTCACAGATCAAGCCAGGTTTGTGTAAGATGTTTGGAGGCTCACAGATCAAGCCAGGTTTGTGTAAGATGTTTGGAGGCTCACAGATCAAGCCAGGTTTGTGTAAGATGTTTGGAGGCTCACAGGATCAGTGGCAGTAGTTCCCCTGGTGCGTTAGCAAAGGCACAACACCAGTGGATGGTAGTCATGGGATTTGAACCAGCAGCCCTCCGGTGCTGGTCTGCCCATCTAACCTCTGTCTACATACTCCCCCCACAAAGTTATTGCGTGTCTCTTTGATATGGCTTAATCATGCCATCTAGGATCTTAAGCACAACAAATTCGTAACATGTAAAACTTTTATTTATTTGCAGGACGTAACATATCAACATATCATACGAAATGGATGATGTAGTACAAAATTTGATGACTTAGTTACGCAAAAACGGGCACCACTTTTGGCTCGTAAGCACCACTCAAAACTACTGGCTGAAATGATATAAACATTTAAGAGTGCATCTTTAAGTGAGCATTACCTGGTAATGAAACGGTTGGGTTCTCTTGTCCTCCACAGGGTTGCACTGCAGGGAATGGACTGGAGCAGGCTGGCACAGTTGATGGATGAGAACTTTGCACTGCGACGGTATAGCGTGACATCCTTTTGAGTCTGTCATTGGTTTGAGGAAGTTAAATCTCTTTGCCCCCATGAAGTTGTTGGGCTTTTAAATATGTGACCTTGGAAAGATAAAACATGATCAGCAACTATCATATAGGGCCAGAAGATTTTCCTGACCCACATGACTTGATCAGCAAAAACTCTTGGCCCTAAAGAGTTAATTCTCATCACCGAACAGCATGATTTTACGTAGTAAGATGTACAGTAAGTGCACCTCATTGTTCACACAGGAAACCACTAATACTGGAACGATCTCTGTCCTGTAGGTCTGTGTACACAGAAGACTGTTTGGGACCAGGCAATCTCAAGATGGTGCAACTGGCAAGACAGGTAAAGTATAGAGTTAAAATTTCCAAGATTATCTCATCTTTTCCTATGATGTTTCTTTGTAGTTTTTGTTTATCGTTCGGTGTGTTTACTTGCCAATGCAGTTTGGCTCAGCTGCGAAACTACCTGGCAGTGGTGGTGCTGTAGTGGGCTTGTGTCTGGACCAAGTAAGACTGGTAAGACTTTCACATCATAAACAGCAATGTATACTGTATGCTCTGGAATCATTGGAAGAGAGATTGTGTTTCATACTTTGGTCACTTTATTTTGATAGTCGTGTACAAATGGTTAATTGATGCTCAAGCTATCAACTGCAACTATGTTATATAACTCGACTTGATACACCGCAGCTTCCTAGGATTAGGGCTAAAACGGGTGTGCTTGTCTTTGCTTTGACACTAGGTGGAGATGAGGAGAGCGTTCCAAGAGGCTGGCTGTGTGTTCTGTGTGATTGTGCCATATAACCCATCTGGTACCATTGGAACCAACATCCAAGACTGATTTTAAATGATCTATAATAGGCATCTTAATAATCAATCAAGTGTAAAAATATCTGTAGCTAAGATGACACAACATATATTTCTGTTCATGTGGGCAAATTTGTAGCCCATGATTTCCTGTATGAATGGATTATGATGAGACCGTTGTGCCTTGGTTTGAGTATGTGCCCTGGCTTGAGTAATTTTATAAATTGAACACATTTGTATTTTTATGAACATTGAATAAATATGGTTTATTAATTTATTATGCAAATGCAGTGTGAGTAGCCTAATTTGAGTTATTTCTTGAATCTACCACATTAGGCTGTGTCTAACGTTACTCTGTATTACATATTGCTCACTTGATCTAAAATTCCCTTTATTTTTTTAATCAAACGTAACCTAACGTTTTGAGGACGCAATGTAAACATCAAAGCTATACTGAATGGGCTATTATTAATCCACTCTGCCAAGTGTTATTAGGCTACTGTAATTAGGACACTCCTTGGGTCGCTGCCAGAGTACAGGCGAAAATTCAGAATAGACCCTGTGCACTCTGCACGTAACTGCTTTTTATACACAAAACGAGGCAGCAGACATCATTTGTGAGTTTCTGGGGGCGGGGAGGAGGGAGCGCCCGCGACCACACTGCTCACAATAATAATCGGTTGTCGTCTATTAGTTATCTTTCTCCACCGCTCGCTACAGTACCGTAGACTGGATCTGAAAACCAATGTAATCCTGAATCATGGCTGCAAAAGAGGATCTCTACAGCAAAATCATCCCGCGAAGACTTCGGCCGAAAGTACCTGGCACTGTGAAATATGGATCGAATTTGGACGTCCTCTTATCGATGGGTTTCCCCAAAGCCAGGGCGTAAGTAGGCTACTGTGTATAACACGCTCCACTGACACTTTATCAGAGTCACTCGTAGAGGTGGACACTAGCGCTTTGGGTACAGTTTGGCATTTGTTAAAATTACAATTTATATTTGGTTAAAAATGCAATGTTTTCTGACGCGCTGTCGTATTTCACCTATAAGGCAATGTATTGATCCCCATATTCTTTCTCACCATGTGCAATTGGTTGGCAGCGTCCTACTTTTCCTCATTACCAGAAACTCTCACACAATATGGACTCAGGGGTAATGGGTAGGCATAACATAGTAAACGAAAATCCTGGACACTCAAATTAGTATGATATGTTGCGTTTGGTATGGTATTAATTTGTTGATCCATTTTGTATGATGTGTTACGAATTGCACTTCGTATGATAAACTATATATACAAAAATATGTGGACACCCTTTCAAATTAGTCGATTCGGCTATTTCAGCCACCCCGTTGCTGAGCACACAACCATGCAATCTCCATAGACAAACACTGGCAGTAGAATGGCCTTACTGACGTGGCACTGTCGTAGGATGCCACCTTTCCAACAAGTCAGTTCTCAAATTTCTGCCCTGCTAGAGCTGCCCCGGTCAAATGTATGTGCTGTTATTGTGAAGTGGACACGTCTAGGAGCAACAGGCGAGAAGTGGTAGGCCACACAAGCTTACAGAACAGGACTGCTGAGTCCTGAAGCGCATAGCTCGTACAAATCGTCTGACCTCGGTTGCATCACTCACTACTGAGTTCCAAACTGCCTCTGGAAGCAACTTCAGCACAATAACTGTTTGTCTGGAATGTCATGAAAGGGGTTTCCATGACTGAGCAGCCACACACAAGCCTAAGATCACCATGGACATTGCCAAGTGTTGGCTGGAATGGTGTAAATCTCGTCGCCATTGAACTGGAAGCTGTTATAGCAGCAAAGGGGGACCAACTCCATATTAATGCACATGACTTTGGAAAGAGATGTTCAATTAGCAGGTATTCACATATGTTGGGTCATATAGTCTATGTGAACTGCAATTCGTACAATATGTTACAAATTTGCAATAAGTACAGTGCCTTCAGAAACTTCACACCCCTTGACTTTTCCCACATTTTGTTGTTTTACAGCATTCATTTAAAATGGATTCAATTTAGATTTTGTGCCACCTGCCAACACACATTACCCCATAATGTCAGTGAAAAATGTAAAGCTGAAATGTCTTGTGTTCAACCCCTCTATTATGTGGCAGGTAGCCTAGTGGTTGGAGTGGGGGGCGGGAGCAGGTAGCCTAGTGGTTGGAGGGGGCGGGGGCAGGTAGCCTAGTGGCTGGAGGGGGCGGGGGCAGGTAGCCTAGTGGTTGGAGGGGGGGGGGGCAGGTAGCCTAGTGGTTGGAGGGGGGGGCAGGTAGTCTAGTGGTTGGAGGGGGCAGGTAGCCTAGTGGTTGGAGGGGGTGGGGGCAGGTAGCCTAGTGGTTGGAGGGGGTGGGGGCAGGTAGCCTAGTGGTTGGAGGGGGGGCAGGTAGCCTAGTGGTTGGAGGGGGGCAGGTAGCCTAGTGGTTGGAGGGGGGGGGGTGCAGGTAGCCTAGTGGTTGGAAGGGGGTGGCAGGTAGCCTAGTGGTTGGAGCGTTGGGCCGGTAACTAAAAGTTTCCTGGACTGAATCCCTGAGCTGACAAGGTAGAAATCTGTTGTAGGCCGTCATTGTAAATAATAATTTGCTCTTAACTGAATTGCAAAGTTAAATAAAGGTAAATAATAAATGGCAGGCCTAAAGTTCAGGAGTAAAAATGGACTTACTCTGTATGTAATAATAGTCTTTTTTGCACATGCTTTTTGAATGACTACCTCATTTCTGTACCCCACACGTACAATTATCTGTCAGGTCTCTCAGTCGAGCAGTGAATTTTAAACACAGATTTAACCACAAATACCAGGGAGGTTTTTCAGTGCCTCACAAAGAAGGGTACCTATTGGTAGATGGGTAAAACAAAAAACAGACATTAAATATCCCTTTTGAGCATGGGGAAGTTATTAATTACACTTTGGATGGTGTATCAATACACCCAGTCACTACGAAGATACAGGTCGTCCTTCCTAACTAACCGCTCAGGAATTTCACCATGAGGCCAATGGTGACTTTAAAACAGTTACAGAGTTTAATGGCTGTGATAGAACACTGAGGACTCCAATACTAACCTAAATATAAGGAAGCCTGTGCAGAATGAAAATATTCCAAAACATGCATCCTGTTTGCAATAAGGCACTAAAGTAAAACTGCTGAAAATATGGCAAAGACATAAAATGTATGTCCTGAATACAAAGCGTTATGTTTGGGACAAATCCAACACAACACTGAGTACCACTCTTCATATTTTCAAGCATGGTGGTGGCTGCATCATGTTATGTGTATGCTCTTTATCTTAAAGGACTAGGGAGTTTTAAGTAACAGCCTGGTCTCATAGACTAGACGTAACAGTCCGGGCCACTCAAATTAGTATGATATGGTAGCCCTTTCCACACGTACCACGTACGTGTTAAAAATGGTGGATTTGGGCACTAAAAAGCACCTAAATTAGAACTTAGTGGCTGCTACACATGTCAGAGCTCTGGCTCTGCTCTTCACAGCGCTGTATGGGTTTTACAAGCAGCCCATGAGTCATTTCATGTGACCACTAACGGTTGATTAAAAAACAAAATCCTAGAAAATCAAGACAAACAACCAACACCATTAAAACAAGCAATCCAAAGATTGCGTGTTCGAATCTCATCGCAGACAACTATAGCAGTTTAGCTAATTAGCAACTTTGCAACTACTTACAACTTTCTAACTAACCCTTCCCCTTCCCCTAACCTTAACCCTTTAACTTGTCTATTAAACTTAACGCCCAACCCCTAGTTTAGCGAACATTAGCCACAACAGTTCGGAATTCATAACGTATCATACGTACTGCAAATTCGGGATATATTTGTACAAATTGTAATTTGTAACATATTATACAAATTGTAATTTGTGACATTAAATGGATTCACAAATGAATACATAAAATACCAAATGTAACATATCATACTAATTAGAGTTTCCTGGATTTTCATTTACTATATTACATCTATCAATGAGTCCAGGTTGTAAGTAACCTCCTGTCTATGTAACCATACAAGAGAGAGAGGATATGGATCATGCTCAATCTGATCTGAATGGACTGACTGTTCTTGATGTGACCAAATTACTGCAGCACAATGTACAACTGTTATGTCAGCTGGGTCCTCACTAGGGGAGACTCACAGACAGACCCACCATGTAAGGAAGCAGTTTTCCTAATGTCACCATTATAGAGAGTAAATACATTGTTAACTTTTAAACCTACATCAATTGCATCATTTCTATGTGATCAGGATCACAACCCACATCCTTTTTCAGTAAAAATAATAAATGTGCTTCCCAGTGGTTATGATCATAGTTAAGTCCTGGTCTCAAGTCTGTATTATCTCCAAGACATTGAGGTCAGATGTCATAGGGAGTCTGTTGTTACTTACATGCTGAATGGACACAGACGGTACGCATGCACACACACACACACACACACACACACACACACACACACACACACACACACACACACACACACACGTCAGAAGGAATGCCTCGAGGCTCCCTTTGTCAGCAGAGAAAGAAAGAACGAAAGAAAGAGGGAGAGAGAGAGAATGCCTAGATGCTGTGAGAGACGCCACAAGCTCTTTTACATTGGAAAGCCCGTGACTGCTTGCCCTGACAGAGCAAGTTATGAATAGCATCTTCCTCCCTCTCTCAAGTATTGACCCCCTACATTTCCTGACCGACTTAAAGGGACATGCCCTAGGAGATTTGTCATGTCCGCCTGCCACCAATGTCACTGACTAGCGTTTTTGATTCAGGGAGGGGGACAATGCAGATGGGGAACAAAGCTGGGTTAGCATCGACAGACATTTACTAGAACCTCTCTGATGGGAGGAACCACAGTAGCTACAGTGTGTGAGAGAGATCACTGAGGAGTGAAAGAGCAAAAGCAATGTACCGAATAACATCTGGGATGTTGAAACCCACAGTCACGAGGTGCAGTTTTTCAGACTTGCTTTCTGCACATAGTCATTTTGCCAAACATACAACCCTTCAGCAGGGTTTTTATTCCAGTTGTAACCAGGGGTGCGTGGTGTGCACTCCCAAAACAAGGATAAATATAGCTGCAAGCAGCCATTCACTCTTTGGCCCTATAGCTCCACCATCAAGACAAATTGGCCACATTTCCCTTGGATGAGCTACTCGAACACCATCATTCAGTTTGCTGACGACACAACGGTGGTAGGCCTGATCACTGCCAACGTTGAGACAGCCTATAGGGAGGAGGACAGAGACCTGGCAGTGTGGTGCCAGGACAACAGCCTCACTCTCAATGTGAGCAAGACAAAGGAGTTGATCGTGGACTATAGGAAAAGGAGGGCTGAACAGGCCCCCATTAACATCGACGGGTCTGAAGTGGAGCGGGCTGAGAGTTTCAAGGTCCTTGGTGTCCACATCACCATCACTATCATGGTCCAAACACACCAAGACTGTTGTGAAGAGGGCATGACAACACCTTTACCCCCTCAGGAGACTGAAAAGATTTGGCATGGGTCCCCAGATCATCATAAAGTTATCCAACTGCACCATCGAGAGCATCTTGACCAGTTGCATCACCGCCTGGTATGGCAACCATCTGACCATAAGGCGCGAAAGAGGGACCTATGTACTGACCTTTCAATTGCTTGTTATAGCGCCACCATCTCGCCAATTGGCATGGCATTGCATGAGAGCGTGGCCCATGGGCCTTTACCATTATGCCAAGTTGCACCCTCCTTGGCCTTGCCATTTCACTGGAATTCACATCTTTGACTAAATCCACAGAGAACCAAAATAATACACGCCTACAAATACAACACAGCTTCGCTGCTTGAACCCCTAATGTATATGCATTATTTAGGGCACCCCCAAGAGCCAATGATTTGACCCTGTACTTGAGGCTACTCGGTTGGTTCTGTAGAGACACTGAGACTCCGTATACTGGTGTAGTTGTTGTGTCTAATGTACAACTCTGCCCTTAGGGGGAAAAGCCCTCTCTCATTTCACTTCAATGTCTGTTTGGTGTTAGTTCCTTTTGATTTGGTTGATAGTAAATGATGCACTCAACATACAACACAAGAATAGAGGGTATAAAACAATGACCAGAGGGTATGAAACAATGGCCAGAGGGTATGAAACAATGACCAGAGGGTATGAAACAATGACCAGAGGGTATGAAACAATGACCAGAGGGTATAAAACAATGACCAGAGGGTATGAAACAATGACCAGAGGGTATGAAACAATGACCAGAGGGTATGAAACAATGACCAGCGGGTATGAAACAATGACCAGAGGGTATGAAACAATGACCAGAGGGTATGAAACAATGACCAGATACCCTATTTTCTGCCACTGACTGACATCATTATCCCAGTCTACAAACGAATCACTCTTTTGGTTTGCATTTACATCAAGGGTTCAAATCAATACAGCCTCGGAGATGCTTTTGTCAACTGCTGCCCTTGAGGTTTGTCGTTTCTCCCTCTGTATCTGCTAAGACTAACTAAAACAGTGTTAATTAATTGGAACACGGGACAGAGTTGAGCCCTGGTATGGTTTTGATTTTTGATTTGATTTATTAGGATCCCCATTAGCTGACACCAATGGCGACAGCTAGTCTGGAATGGCACATGATTCTTCTAAAGGCCTCCCTCGCACATATATTTAGTAAGACATAACCTATACAGTGTCTTTATAACAATACATTTACTCTATATCTATATTCTGTATGTACTGTATGTCTTATCATGTGCTGATGATTATATTTACTCCAAGGAAAAGCTGGAAAAGGTGTATAATATCTCATTATTCTGCACGTGACTCTTTTCCAGGGATGTTCACCACACATATCCTGTGTCGTAGTAAATGCGGCGTTCAGCAGTTAGCTACGCTCACCGCATAATCCAAAATTGCAATGCACTGCAGCTTCCAGGGATATTTCTAGCACATACGATTTGGTTTAGCGCAGGCAAACACTGCTTTTGAGATCTCTGAACATTGCAGCGTAGTGGTAAAAGCGTCACAGTATGCTACGAATGCTGTCTCAGCACATTTCCCCCTGTTTCTGAGCAGTTTAGTTTATACTTTTTAAAAAAAATAACTCTCCACACCTCTGTAATGTTCTGAGTATTTGCCGGGGAGGTTTGTGGAAAATTGTGTAAATATGCTGGTCCCTATGTGCTGTTCCCGCCTTGCCTTCTGCTGTGATGATGAGGGGGACTTTGTGAGGCTGAGGCAGCAGTAAGCCATATCTGTTAGCTGTGGCTGGAAAGTCTGAAGCATTGGAACATGTGTGGACAACACAGGGGCTGACACAGTGGAACCTGTCTACTTTCAAGGAGATTGCTGTCGCCGCCTCCCCCTTCTTCTGGCAGCAACATTGGATATAGAAGAACACTTTTATTATCCACGATGACAAAAGATGATGGAAATGTTTTATTTTTTTTAATGTTTTTTTTTCAGGTCATTTTCTCTGTCTTTGAAATAGTTTTGTAAATGAGAGTTCCTTGGATTGCTTTGTTTGACTTGCCAGTCGGGTTCAAATGTTTACCACTGGAGCCTTCAGGCATTTCATCATACATATTCAAATTCTAAGAGCCGATGTTAAGTTTACAGGTCCACTTTGCACTAACGCTGCATTAACGCCACATCGCTGTCGCTCTCTATCAGGAGGATCATGCTCGGATGTGTACATGTCATGTGTTTCCTTCCTATGAGAGTTACATTACTGAAGATAACCCTCATGTCCCTCATGCCTTTCAAAATGCTGTCTGGAAACTCAGGGCACCAGATAATGTAATCATTGTTCTCCAACATCACACATCAGGACGAGTTAAAGAGGCTATACAGAACATTTGGATAGAAATATTGTCCTGAAATGACCTCAATTGGCCAGCAAGTGGCACACCTCCCCACACCCATGAGCAAAAATTATTTGATTAAAACTATGAATTAATGTGGTTTCATGAGATAAGAAATTGATTCATATTATATCATGAACCTCAGCCAAGATTGAAGCCAAAATTGAACGTAAACTATTAGCAAACAACTAAACCTCCATAGTGTATCTTTTCTCTGTCCAGATGCTCAGATACCAAATCATGTCGTCATTGTTGTCTCCAATATCAATCAGTAGGGTCAGTTAAGAAGTCTCTTCTTCAAAATCCCATGGGTGACCTGCACAAAGGCAGAAGTGTGCCAGTCTGCTCTCCTCAATACTGCCTATTGTCTCTCCAGGCTGACGACTTTGACGAGGCCTGGCCACAGTTGCTGACATACCCGCAGGTGCCCGCCTTGGCATATTTTGGGACTGGCAGCTGTGCTCCTTCTGTCCCCTCTGCTACTAGTACCGTCTCTGCCCCTCTCTCTCAGTCCCCGTGGCCTGCGAGGCAGCTGTTGTTTGCATTAACGCATACGGGGCTCGTTCAGTGTTGCATCTGTTCAGTGACGCCACTAGCGACAGACCACTTGGAGCTTTGCAGTAGACACATGGGAGACCAAGCACATATACAGTCCAGCCTTTTTGTCCCTTCCCCTCACACAGGCATGAGCAGCAGCAGAGCTAATCCTGTTTGGAAATGTGTGGATGCAATTTGGTCTGTTGGTAATTGCTTTTTTGCTAGCCGTCCTTTTCCCCCCTTTATATATTTGACTGTGTGTGTGTGCGTGTGTGCGTGTGTGTGTGTGCGTGTGTTTAGTTGTGGCCGGGCCATATGTGTCAGTGCTACCTTTGCCAGAACTGCGACAGCCAATCCAAGAGCTAGTGTCCTTCCAGCCTCATGCTTCCAGCCTCATGCTTCCAGCCTCATGCTTCCAGCCTCATGCTTCCAGCCTCATGCTTCCAGCCTCATGCTTCCAGTCTCATGCGGCATCCCATCCCATGTTGATTGGGTCCAAATGATCAGAAATGAAATCACAATGGATGCACTTTTATATGATGACAGTGCGTGAATGATGAAATGATTACATCAAAATGCATTTGCCCTCATACTGTGTGCCTATGCAATGATATTCTGATGCCCATATGTGAGGCACACTACTTTATCATTTTTATGTAAACAGTACATGGCTACTCTATGTATGCTGGTAATATTGTTATACATATTTTATGTCCAGCACACTGTATCCAGCTTTCACCTACCGCCCCACTAACAATGTGAAAAACAAAGGTGTGTACCAACCCAGAGTCAAAAACAACTCACTGGAGAAACAGCAATGTGTTTTATAGCCTAAATAATGCCATTAGTTACAAAGATACCCTTGTTTTCTGTGTCCGTAGAATAGGCACTGAACCAGAGGTGGTTTCTTGGCTCTGTGGTAGAGCTGTAATGACAAGGAAAGTGTGTTTGAGGCTTTGTTTGGCAAGCACAAGGTACTTACAGTTGTGGGGCATCTTTTACGGGCTGTGGCTGTGCACACTGTCTTTCTGAACTCGATGGTTCATTTCTGAACTGGATGGTTCCTTCCTTAACCAGTAGTCTCTTCATCTGATTTGTATCAAATAGGCTAGCATTTGAATGTATAACACATGCCATATGTACAGATGCGTTCCTATTTTTATACAGCAGTTCCCTTACTAAGAAAATAAGCAAGAGTATCTATTTAACACCGTAACAGACAATAGAGACATGCAACAGCATTTGATTTTAAATCCATGTGTATTAGAGTGGTGTTCTACTGTATGAATGGTTGTGTTCCTATATTCATGTTAAGAAGTTCAACAGTAGCCCCTTCTCAATGTTATATATTTGGAATACTACATAGTTAAGGACAATTTTTGTCTGGGTCAAATTGTTTGACCACCGTTGTGTGTACCCCTGTTTTGTGGTCACTGGTTTTGTGGAGACACAAATTGGCACCAACTACATTAGTAGATATAATGAGGCAAGAGAAACACTTTTGTGAATCGTTTGGCAGTTTATGGATGACAGCTTTGTGAGAAAAAAAACCCTCACAAATAATTAGAGCATAATTGTAGCACGGTAGATGATTGCAGTCAGTGTGGTAGAGCACAGTGGGGGAATTTTGTCTGAACAGTAAGTCTTTCATTTACCCCTCGAGTCTTCCTCTAGACATCAATGAAATGCATAATGAGAGGAAAACACAGCAGAGAATTAGTCGTCAGTAAAAGGGATTACAATATTCTACATTGACACGTTGTTATTAATAATAATGTCTGTGTGTACGTGACTGCCTGCCTGCGGGAATGTGTGTAAGCCACAGTGCAATGATAAGTGTTATTCCAATGTTACAATGCCGTTTAAATTGGTTCAAATTTAATTCAATTCAACCTCTAACTTTCAATTCAAAACACATCTTCTTCACAGCTCCTGTGAGTTGATCAACAAAGACCTCTCTCAAGGTATTATACAACTTCCTTGTGTTTCTGTTTGGCTGTCTGAGTGTAGAGGCAGGCAGACACATAGCGGTTGTAACAATGGACAGGAAAACATGACAAATCTGATTGGTTCTATTAATGTTAGGAGGACGGAATTCTCCCCCCATCACAGCACAATACTGGGGGAAACAAAGTCTCCTAGGACAAATACAGTCTTCCGTGAATAGAACAAAGCAGTAGAGAGAGAGAGCGAGAGAGAGAGAGAGAGCGAGAGAGAGAGAGCGAGAGAGAGAGAGAGATAGAGAGAGAGAGATAGAGAGAACAACTGTTGTCAGACAATGAGGTGGGGACATTGAATATCCAAAAATCTTCTAGCATACAGACAACTTTCATTTGAGCCTTCCCATTGCTCCAATCATCCCCCACTGAGATAGCCAGAGTTATAAAGTGAAAGCACCTTTTCACACATTTTTATAATAGATTTCACTCGTCTGTTACAGACCGGCTATAATAAATATGAACTCAACCTCCATTCTCTTTAGTTCACCAATTTCCAGCAATACAGTTGTCTATTTTATAGTGCAGTAATGCTCAGTGTGTCACCCTTTTGAAAACAGATAAGTGCCAGAGAGAGATAGATCAGAAATATCTCAGGCACTTCATTTAAGGCTTGGCCATTCCATGCAGTGTCTGCATTTGTGGCTTTTTTCCTTCCTTCCTGATGAATCATGTGTCATGTGACATCACACTGTCTGTCTGCTGCCCTGGTTGGCCAAGAGTAGACTGGGAGGAGAAGAAGCCAGGGGGAATAATCATAAACGCAGTAGCATTCTGAGCTGTAAATATTACATGGGAAGGCTTTAGTGCACATGGTAACTTTGGAATTGAACAAGGGCCCTGTTTGAATATTTAAGAAATACATCCTTTCCCTACTCCTTTCGTTGACTTAGGCCATGATTCGATACCAGGTGCGTTATAAAGCAGCACACTAGACAGCTGACAGTCCACCTTTTAAAAGTCATTTCCTCCACATTTGAGGAGATCGCATTCATGATAAACACTGGAAATATCGGCTCAAACATTTACTTACCTTTTAAAAGGCGTATTGTCAGCTGTCTATTGTGCTGCCCGATGAAAGCGTGACCCTGAGTTGAAACGCAGCCTTAATGCCCTATATTGCTATTGCTGTCTGAGCCTGGCCTGATCACCTTGACATTTCATCGTCTCCTTGTTCATCTTGTGGTCTTCACAACACCTTTTAGGTATCAATTGTTCCTTATGATTCAGTCTTTCAACACATGGAAATAAAGTGACTAAAGTTCAGCTTAAAGGCTGACTAAACCCCTGGTTTCCTCAGCTTCATAGTGAATTATTTGTCAGAACCTTTGGACAATATTAGTCATTGTCTCCATGTGTACTTGTTTTTGTGCCCCAGTATGTGAGTCGTCACACGTTGTGTTTGGCAGACAGAGTAAACGTACATTTCTCTGCAGTGCTGCATAAGGACGTATTAGTTATTTTGTACACCTCAAAAACACACACGCACACACACACATACACACGGCGTACTACACATTACGTACACGAGTGAGCTGATTGTGGGGGCGTCCTGCTTAGTGCCTTGTCTGTTCCTCTTCCTGTCTGGAGAAGCTCACAGGATCTCTCTCACTTTCATAACGTAGTGGGCGTTAAAACATAGCGAGTGGTTTTCTCACCTTCAAGAATGTATAGTTTGTGTGATACAATCCTTTACAACCACTGAGTGTGATCTTAATAACATGCAATCCATGTAACACAAGGCGAAACAATCGACTGAAAAGTATGATATAGGTTGCATATTATGCTGCATTGTCAGTGGTATATCAATAGATTATGGAATGGTAGATTAACTATCTAGGCTGTAAGCATTTTACTATTAATAATGACAAATTGTTTTCCAATGCACATGCACTGTTTATTGTTTTGCAGGGTACTGAATAGTGATAGGGGGAACAATCGATCCAGTTATATATCGAGATATTATTGTTGATGATATATCGTATTGTATCATTTTGACAATATTATTTTGCACCAAACTCCAGTATTTCTCCTTCATAGCTTGTTTCCCCCATCTTCTGCTTTTTTTTAAAAAGGAGCCAATTTTGTTTTCAGCAATTTTATTTCCATGACTGATCAAAAAACGTGTTTTCTTATGGCTCTCTCTTGTCCCTCTGCCGCGGACACATGATGAGCAATATGTTTGGACATCAAATCGCAATAAAATAACAGTAATGAATTGCAATACACATCGATACGTGAGAATCGCTGTACACATCGTAGCGGGAGGTCCGTGGCAATTCCCAGCACGAGTACTGTGTGTGGGGTTCCATGGGTATAGAAATACACTAGAACAGATCATGATCAGCATGGACTGAGAGAAACTGACTTCCCATGTTGCTCAATACATTGTAGCTGAAGATGTATTTCTACGCTATTTGTTACAGTTATTATTGCACTACTCTCGGCACCCACAACCAAGCCACTAGATGTTTAAGGCTGTCACGAGAGATTTTTATCTTCAGTGCATTGGAAACCTATTCAGGCCCCTTGACTTGTTCCACATTTTGTTACGTTACAGCCTTATTCTAAAATGGATTCCATTGTTGTTGTTTTACTCATCAATCTACACACAATACACCATAATAACAAAGCAAATACAGGTTTGAGAATTTTTTGTAAAAAAAATGTATGACAAATCTCATTTACATAAGTATTCAGACCCTTTACTCAGTACTTTGTTGAAGCACCTTTGGCAGTGATTACAGTCTCGAGTCTTCTTGGGTATGACACTACCAGCTTAGCACACCTGTATTTGGGGAGTTTCTCCCATTCTTCTCTGCAGATCCTCTCAAGCTCTGTCAGGTTGGATGGGGAGCGTTGCTGCACGGCTATTTTCAGGTCTCTCCAGAGATGTTCGATCAGGTTCAAGTCTGGGCTCTGGCTGGGTCACTCAAGGACATTCAGAGACTTGTCCCGAAGCCACTCCTGCGCTGTCTTAGCTGTGTGTTTAGGGTTGTTGTCCTGTTGGAAGGGGAACCTTTGCCCAAGTCTGAGGTCCTGAGCGCTCTGGAGCAGAATCTTGCTGTACTTTGCTCTGTTAATCTTTCCCTTGATCTTGACTAGTCTCCCTGTCCCTGCTGCTGAAAAACATCCCCACACCATGATGCTGCCACCACCATACTTCAACGTAGGGATGGTGGCAGGTTTCCTCCATACATGATGCTTGGCATTCAGGCCAAAGAGTTCAATCTTGGTTTCATCAGACCAGAGAATCGTGTTTCTTATGGTCTGAGAGTCCTTTAGGTTCCTTTTGGCAAACTCCAAACAGGCTGTCGTGCCTTTCACTGAGAAGTGGCTCTGTCTGGTCGCTCTACCATAAAGGCGTAATTGGTGGAGTGCTGCAGAGATGATTGTCCTTCTAGAAGGTTCTCCCATCTCACAGAGGAACTCTGGAGCTCTGTCAAAGTGACCATTGGGTTCTTGGTCACCTTCCTGACAAAGGCCCTTATCCCCGAATGCTCAGTTTGGTCGGGCAGCCATCTCTAGGAAGAGTCTTGGTGGTTCCAAACTTCTTCCATTTAAGAGTGATGGAGGCCACTGTGTTCTTGGGGATCTTCAATGCAGCATATATTTCTGGGCCTCGACACAATCCTGTCTCGGAGCTCTACGGCAATTCCTTCAACCTCATGGCTTGGTTTTTGCTCTGACATGCACTGTCAACTGTGGGACCTTATATAGACTAGTTGCCTTACCAAATCATGTCCAATCAATTGGATTTACCACAGATGGACTCCAATAAAGTTGTAGAAATATCTCAAGGATGATCAATGGAAACAGGATGCAGGAGCTCAATTTCAAGTCTCATAGCAAAGGGTCTGAATACTTATGTAAATAAGGTATTTCTATTTTACATGTTTTATAAATTTGCAAAAATGTGTCATTATGGGGTATTGTGTGTAGATGTTTGTATCAATTTTAGAATAAGGCTGTAATGTAACAAAATGGGGAAAAAGAGAAGGGGTCTGAATACTTTACGAATGCACTGTATGATCTGAAGAGACTCCTAGAGAATGGTAACTTGGGGTATGGTGAGAAGGCTCTCACGGACGGTCTTCTACATTGATTTCCACCGTACTTTGATCAGTTGCAGACAACATTGTGTGTTTTGAAATGCATTATATTTATTTTGTTATTCCTAGATTGGACAAAAATGTAATTAGCTCGCAAAACAGAATGTTGTACAGCATCCCACCGGATCCAAACCTCTCGGTTCCCTTGAACCCAAACTCACAGAACAAAATGTAGTTGATTACAAGTGCACATGGACCTGTGGGAGTGTTGATCTCATGTGGTTGTAGGACAGATGTGATAGGTTGGGAAACTGCGAAGCAAGACATGGGTGTGTGGGAGTAATAGTGTAAATGAATACCTCATGATGAAGCTCTTCCATGCTACAGACACACAACAGTCTAATAACCCTTCAAATAGAATTCAAATACAGTCATAATGATATTCATTTGAAATCCATTTCTAAATTGACCCCAGCCCTGGTAAAACTAATTTACTGCTCAATAAAAAGTCTATTCTGGGAACTGTATTTATTGTAATAGCCCTAGGGGGGAATAAAGTTGAATTGAATTCAAATGAATTCAGGGAGCAGAAAAGACAGCAGTTAAGAGTCAGTTTCTTACACCATGTTTGTACTTGAGGTTGCTCTCATCCTGCTGTGGTGGACAACCACAGCACAACACAGCATAGCACAGCACAGCACAGCACAGCACAGCACAGCACAGCACAAGACAAGACAAGACAAGACAAGACAAGACAAGACAAGACAAGACAAGACAGGACAGGACAGGACAGGACAGGACAGGACAGGACAGGACAGGACAGGACAGGACAGGACAGGACAGGACAGGACAGGACAGGACAGGACAGGACAGGACAGGACAGGACAGGACAGCCTTCAGTGTCTCTGCCAACTTCGCCTACAATATGTTCACATGTGGCCGGGATCTAGCAGTCACACTGTTTCTCTCTTCATTCCAGCCGTTCCCGTTGATTGCAAGGCGTATGATCTACACCTTTAAATACCAGTGACCGCAGCTTATTTTACACCTCGTTCAGATCTGAGAAAGACTGACCACGTTGTCCTCAGCTTATGTACTTCTGAGGCTTTTCCTGCCAGAAGCATATGAAGTGTGGATGGGGAAGCACTGCGATACTCTTGGGGGTTTCATTTCAGCGCAGCCCATAGACAGCCTGACAGGGAGAAGGCTCTCGCTACCTGTTTCAGGAGGTTGAACTGAGGTCTGTGCAGTTCACAGGGGATCTCTAGAACAGAGAGCAAGCCACAAGTCAAAAGCAGCTGGCTGTTTTATCCATTGCGGTCGGAACTATTCTGAGCTGAATGTAGCTGAACTCATACAACTGTGGCTTTTGTATGTATGATTGTGTTATGCACCTAACATATTCAGTTAGAGTGATGAGATCGCTACACCTCTCTGATTCACACTTGGTGCATAGGCCACATTTAGCTTCCACTCTTGGACAGGGCTTGTCATATACACAGATGTAGCAGAGGTGGTGTGGAAACAGACACAAAAATATATATTTATTTGTTTATTTATTTATGCTTTGGCCACAAATACAAGTACATGATAAGTCAACAAAATGATTGGTGTAAGAGTTAACAGAATAACAGAGATTTCCACTGGACAGTTACTTTAAAGACATACAAGTAGTAAACTATCCCACTTGAGTGGGAATTCTGTTGATAGGCCAGATGAATATAACAATGGCAGATATTGAGGATGAAGAGAAGGAGGAACGAGCGACCAGGGACTGTGTGGGATCCTCAGCGGAAGCACAGAGCTGTGGTTATTGACTTAAGTTTCTGTTTGCAGATTACATCTGAACAATCTCCCTTTTCAGCTGCGATGTCGTTCTTCCAGAGGACCTGGCACCTGGGGGTTCCCTCGGTGCTTCTGCTGGGGAAAGTGTGATGCAACACATCTCTGGGCCACTCTACCTCTGTTGCGTTGGAGTATGATGAAATATTGAAGATACACATGCACACATTGAGTTTGTTGTTCCTATGTATTTGCTCTCCCATACCCTTTTGACACTGTTGCGGTAATCTGTGTGCGGGTACAGAAGTCAGCTGAACTGGAGCAATATTGTGCCATTTGGTGCCAGACCACTTTTTAGTGCCCTGTCCAAACCAGACCTAGATCAGAGCCCTGAGACGCTCTGCATCCCTCCCGTTAGTCAGAAATGTACATAAGCATTTACATTGGAGAGGGTCTCTGCACCACCTGGTCTCACTACTAGTGTCCACCAGGTCTCGGAACTAGGTCCTCTCTTGTTCTCCACCACTGCGGGTGCCATGGAGATTATAGTCCCCAGAGTGGAAAATTGCATTAGCAATTTCCACTTGTTTTTCCCCCTTCCCTTGAGTAGTCTCTAATTAGATTCTGAGGGTCTAATAAGAATAATTTAATCAGCATGCTCCCTCCACTGCTTGTTAACCAGGCCTCCAGGTGCTGCCGGATTTAGGAAGCTGTCTCACAACGCAGTAGTAGAGGTAGTCATTTTGTCACATACTGTGCAGTCTGCCATTTTGGGGAGTGACTGAGCACGTGTGTCTATTTTCGTAGATGAATTGATTTTGACATTTGAAATGGCTGAGTGGAAATTATGTGAGGTGGGTTGTTTATTACACACCACTGTGTTTCAGTCACACTCATACAATATTGAGTAATCTCCTCCACCCTTTCTTCTTAAAACTGTATGATTAGCTTACCATAACTGTCCACTATATCAGACTGAACTGTTTAGGCCGTCATTGGAAATAAGAATTTGTTCTTAACTAACTTACCTAGTTAAATAAAAAATAAATATAATAATAATGGCTGTGCTAATCCTGCTAAACATACTCCCCATGACTAAAGATACAGCCACCAGGACTGTTTGAAGTCCACTGACTGCGGTCCTGACGGACAGCGCCGATGACCTGGAAGAGACAGCGGATACCGTCTCTGAGTACATCCGTTTCTGTGAGGATCTCGTTATTCCCAAAAAGAAAGGCAACATCTTCCCCAGTAATAAATCGTGGGTAACTCAGGAATTAAAAGAGCTTCTCAACCTGAAAAAGTGAGTGTTTAAATCATGTGGCAGTAACAAGGACAGGAAGAATATTCAGAGGCAACTCAAAAGCAAAATGAAAGAGTGCAAGGCAGAACAAAAAAATTAGAAAACCTTTTCAAGGACAAGGACAGTATGAATGGGAAGGGATACAAACCATCACAGGCTACAAGCCAAAGAGACAATGTATGACTGTCGAAAATGACCTTGCTTTTGCAAATGATTTGAACAGTTTTAATTGTAGTTTTTTAAAACCTTTATTTTACTAGGAAAGTCAGTTTAGAACAAATTCTTATTTTCAATGACAGCCTAGGAACAGTGGGTTAACTGCCTGTTCAGGGACAGAACGACAGATTTGTACCTTGTCAGCTCGGGGATTTGAACTTCCGACCTTCTGGTTACTGGTCCAACGCTCTAACCACTAGGCTACCCTGACGCCCTGTTTGACACGTGTGATTCTAAATCACAGCAGAAAGTGGCCTTGGACAGTATAGAAAGCATACCAGCTGTTGATATACAGATCTCTGTGAATGACATCAAGCAACACTTTCAATGTGTCAACCCACGAAAATCACATGGTCCTGACGGCGTCGGGACCAAGGCACTTCAGGCATGCGCAGACCAGCTCACATTACCATTCCAGAAGTTCTTCCAGCTGTCACTGAACAGTGGGATAATTCCAGACTCATGGAAGAAGTGGCTGATTTTCCCAATACCTAAAAACAACAGGCCAAACCAATTGGCACACTGCGCCTCCAGGGGTGTTGATTATGCGTTACTGGACATGCTGAACAATATCGACCAACATTTCGAAGCATGCATTTCGTGAACTCTACCTCAGTATTGCTTATTTACCACTGTGTGATTTGTGTCTCCCAAATGGCGCCCTTTTCCCTATATTGTGCGCTACTTTTGATGGGTTCCAATAGGCAATAGGGTGCCATTTGGGATATAGGTTTTGTCACTTATCTGAGACAAATAGGGAACAGAGATGGTCAAATAGGGAACAGAGATGGTCAACTCTGACCTTGTCCCTCTCGGTATGGCTATAAAGAGAAGTGAGATTCACCATATGGAGGCTATATATGCCTTCACCATACAACATCTCATTAAATATTTTAGTAACAATGTTACAATATACCATAAGTGGATGCAAATAAGGAAACTGCATACAAGCACTGGAATTAAAACCTTCAAAGGGAAGCATTGTAGCCATCACTGTTTTCCGTCTTTGCAGATTGAAGGCACTAGTATCAACAGGAGGCAGGAATGTACAGGCAGCATGTGACTGGTGAGTTCTAACACACACATACATACACTCCCAGAGATGACCCATGTTGAACTGTGATAATGTTATGGTAAGTGTGATGCTGCCCTCTGCTGTACTGCGTATGTGTGTACTCTTATTATTTAGCCAGGTGTGAATGACTATAATTCTTTCAAGGCTCACTGCAGTCAAAAACTAGATGTTCCTGTGTTTTATATATATTTCCACACTATGAGGTTGAAATGATACTGTGAAATTGTGAAAGTTATGATAATGCCCTTTTAGTGTACGAGCTGTTTGAAAAGACGGCCTGAGATGTCTGCTTGTTTTGGTAGGATGGAGTTTTGGCCTGCCTGGTGACATCCCCAGGTGGTAAATCTGTTAATAGACCAATAAGAAAGAGAGTTCCAAACCTTCCCCTACCTACTCAGACCACTCCCAGGCAGTCCGAGCTAAATTCTTGCTTGGCTGTTCCTAAGAAGCAATTTTTTTGCTTTGTTTTCAATTAAAATTGTCAAAAGTAATCACAGTAAGGTACTTAATTGTTTCCCAGAAATGATTTTATATTGAGATAAAAAAAACAGCTACATTGGAGCCCCCCCACCCCCACCCATCTTCTACCTCAGTCATTGTTAAGCCTCCTCCTCCTCCTGCTCTTCCTCAGGCTGTTCTCCCATGTGGATGACCCCTTCCTGGATGACCCGTTGCCCAGAGAGTACGTCCTGTACCTGCGCCCCAGCGGACCCCTGCAGAATCAGCTCCATCACTTCTGGCAGCAGTCCCGAGTCTCCTGCGGAAAGAACAAGGCCCACAACATCTTCCCCCACATCACACTCTGCCAGTTCTTCATGGTGAGCCCAGGGGGAAATGACACGCCTCACGGTCATACATCAACACATGGATGCTCCTCTAATTCAGCTCACCATGAAGTATTATGATTATGTTACTTAACATTGACGTATGACTCTTTGTTTTAACATTTCAATTGAACCTACACTCACAAAGGTGTTCTTTGGCTGTCCCAATAGGAGAACCCTTTAAAAAACGCTAATTGGTTCCAGATAGAACCCTTTTGAGTTCCACGTAGAACCCTCTGTTAAAAGGGTTCTACACAGAACCCCAAATAGTTCTAACTGTAACCAAAAAGGTTTCTACCTGTAACTGAAAAGGGTTCTCCTATGGGGACTGTGAAGAACCCTTTTGTAACCCTTTTTTCTAAGTGTGTATTTATCCAGGAAGTCCCATTGAGGTCAAGAGACTGTATCATCTGTCTAGTACGGGCCAGTTTCCCAGACACAGATGAATCCTAGTCCCGGACAAAAACGTGCTTTTAATGGCAATTCTCAATTGAAGTCCAGGACTAGACTGTCTGTGTTTGGAGAACTGGCACTATTGTTGATGTACGACTCAGTGTTTGTGTGGTACTCAGACTCTACCCTGACCCCCAGTGTGCAGACAGCAAGGTGGACGCCCTGTTGGAGGCCCTGCAGGCCACGGTGGACCAATGGAGGGGTCGTTTCCCTAGCCCCCTGCCCCTGGAGCTCTACACCTCCTTCAACTTCATAGGCCTCTTTGTTGAGGAGCAGATCGCAGAGGTCCTCAAGCAGTTTGCTGCTGACTTTGCTTCCGAGGCTGCCAGAAAAGCTGGTAGGGACTCTCTCTGCCTGTGACACCTGGACACACACCCAATCTTCAGAATGCATGCACTCAGCTCTCCAGAATATTCTCAGCTGTCTCCTGCCAATTGTTGTACATTAATTGTTTCATTGTGTGAATTGTTGGTCCTTTGATTTTTGATTTTTTATCAATCGACATTACATATGTAACCAGTGGGCCTAGTAAATGTAGCATTAATCTGCTTCATTTGGTTACATACATTTCTGTTAATGCATGTATTACAGTAATTTACTGCTCTCATTCTCAGAGTGGAAACGTTGTTTGCAGAGTTCACAACCTGCTACACTTGTGAGAAACAAGTTTTGGTTTATTTGATAACCATCATTTAGGAGTTTTGTCAATTTTTTCATTGACTTTTGTTTGGTGTGCTCCGTGTGAACAATGAGCATGTGTGTGGTTTCTCTGGTCTGATAACGTTGAGGGCGAGCACACGCCTGAGCACGCAACCTGCTGAGTTGATACAATGTTGCACTTCACAAAGGATAGCTCAAGACAGATAGAAAGTGAGGCAGATAGGTGGAGTAGAGATTTTCTACTGTTTTTATTTGTTGGCTTTAGGCCTATGTATTTTACTTAGTTGAAAGTGGAAGGTATAGGCTCACTGCTGCATTGGCCTATAGTTCCACGGCACGCAGATAGGTAGAAATGGTAGGATCAATTGTAAAATAAAAAAATAAAAAAACTCATGAGCTGCCTACAATCTTAGAAAAAAGGGTTCCAAAAGAGGTGAACCCTTTTTGGTTCCATGTAGAACCCTTTTGGGTTCCATGTTAGGACCCTCTGTGGAAAGGGTTCTACATTGAACCCAAATGGGGTTCTACCTGGAACCAAAAAAGGGTTATTCAAAGGGTTCTCCTATAGGGACAGCCTTCAGTACCCTTTTGGGTTCTAGATAGCACTTTTTTTTCTAAGAGTGTATGGTCTTTATCATAACACCCATTAAGAAAATGTGTGTGCGCGCAAGCACACAGGTGACTTTCTTCATATTATTTACCTTTATTCACTCGTTCCTCCTCTCTCTGTCTCAGATGTCCATTTAGAGCCCCATAAGAAGCAGCTCCATGTGACGTTAGCCTACCACTTCCCCACCAGTCACCTGACCTCCCTGGAAAAGCTGGCTAAGGGAATCGAGGTGAAGCTAGGCTGTGATTGGCTGGCTGTCCTTTTTTCCCGGGACATACGGTTTGCCAATCATGAGGTAATAATAACCACCTTGTTTTCTGACGCAAACCCTGTCCACCTTCATTTCACATCCAATACTACTCTTGTACTTTCTACTAATCAATACCATGACATGGACCTTGTACATTTTACAATACAAGCTCATGAGACATTTATAATAAGTTATATTCTTCTAGAATCAATGGGAATATACAGTATAATGAATTTAGTAACGGCTGTAAATATCAGAGTGACCCTTTACAGGCTTGCTCATTTACACCTATAGCCTTGCATTGTACTGTATTCTGGTGCTAGATAAGGCATGGGTGTTCTCAAGCTGTGTCCTTCCCTCCCTCTGTTGCAGACGCTGCGCGTGATGTATCCCTACGCCCCTCAGAATGAGGACGAGCTGGAGCTGGTTCCGGGCGACTTTGTCTTCATGTCTCCCTTGGAGCAGAACAACACTAGCGAGGGCTGGGTCTACGGGTCCTCCCTGGCCACGGGGCTGTCCGGCCTATTGCCTGAGAACTACGTCAGCCGGGCAGACGAGTGTGACACCTGGGTCTTCCACGGGTGAGCCCTCAGAATGTGCTGTGCCAGTTTGAGAATGTATTATTTTCACCAGCTTCTTACTTACAGCTCTCGGTCCACAACATGGGGGCTGGGGTCAATTCCATTTCAATTCATTCAATCCCGAAGGAACTGTAGAAGAGCGTGGAGAGTTCTGCTCAGTAGTCAGTAGTGATGAATGAGTAGTACTGAGTATGTGTGTCCTCTACCCTGTCCTCTACTCTTGTCCTCTGTGTCCTCTACCCTATGCAGATCACACTCCTTCTTCAGTTGCTCCGCCCCCTCGGACAAAGTGAGCAGGGAAAGGGGCCTATTTGATGGGCTGCTGGACAGCCGTCTCCTCGACAACACAAGCCCTGGGGACACACCTACCTTGAGCCTCATCTGTCATCCCATGCAGGTAGGTACTGGACGAAGGAAGTCTCTTTAACTGAACCATACAATTGTGATTTTTAGGGCCAGGAGCTTTTCCTGACCAGGATAACTAGTGCCTAGCATTTTATCTTGAAAAAGGATAATTCTTATTCTTGAAGAATGACTTCAATTCAGGGTTATTATATTAAATGAAAATTAAAACGAATCATGAAAAAACGTTTTTAGTAAACTGAAATAAAATAATTAACAAACTAAAACTACATGGAAAATATTATCTTTGACTCCAAAACGAACTCAAATATAATAAAAACAATCATGAATTATGTTCAGTTTTAGTTTGTAAGTTTTTTTTCTCACAATACATTTTTTAAATAAAAAACAAATATAAAACGACAAAACTATAATACCCTTGCTTCAATAGCAAAGCTCTTTTTCTGGTGTAACAGGTCAGGATTCCATAGCCACAGGCAGAACAGTTGAAACTGGAGCAGCAGCACAGCCAGGTGGACTGGGGACAGCAAGGAGTCATCATGCCAGGTAGTCCTGAGGCATGGTCCTAGGGCTCAGGTCCTCCAAGAGAGAGAAAGAAAGAGAAAATTAGAGAGAGCATATTTAAATTCACACAGGACACAGGATAAGACAGGAGAAGTACTCCAGATATAACAAACTGACCCTAGCCCCCGACACATAAACTACTGCAGCATAAATACTGGA